>NW_022985565.1:247735-474113 GCF_010093815.1 Pseudovirgaria hyperparasitica
ATGAATCGAAGAATGAATCGAAGAATGAATCGAAGAATGAATCGAAGAATGAATCGAAGAATAAATTGAATAAATATATATCCGCCAACCCCATCATCCCAACCCATCATCACACCCCCAATTCCTTTCCACCCCAAAATGTCAGTCAGGGTGTTAGTAGACCCACGACAATATCCACCCCCCAATCCCTATCCCTCTCCCTCTCCACCCAACTAATACCAAAGATCAGACAGACCCCAGGACTTAAATCATATATCCTTCCTTCTACCGTCAAGCAAGACTCCGCACCATTTCCCCATACACTCAGATCGGAAATACGCCATTGTCGTGCGACATGAGCATCTTTCTTGCTGCTGCTGCTGGTGCTGCTACGGGAGGAGAGATTTCGGACTCCTTTATGGCATTTCATTTTATCTTTTGATGTTGCGTACCCTACCATACCATACCACACCATACCATACCATACCACACCAGTCTCGCATGCATGCATACCTATCATACACCCTCTCCTCTCCCATCGCCCTCTCCATACCCCTTACTCCCCCCTCCCCTCAACCAACCCCCCATCAAAGCCCAAACCCCTCAAGCCACGCCGTCGCCACACCCAGCGCCTCATCCACCCTGCGCACCTCCGTGCCCTGTCCAATCGCCGTAGCCGGGGGTTTCCCACCCGCCTTGCCACCGACAACCGCGCTAACGGCCTTGGACCATTCTGCTGCTGTTGCGCCTTTTGATGTGTATTGCTATTGTGTCTGAGTTAGTACCTACGAAGATAGATTGTTGGGAGGGGGAAAAAAGATAGAGGAGGAGGAAAAGGGGGAAAGGGGGGGGGACATACCGCGCCCACATAGCAGCCATGCACGACCTTGCCCTCGGCCTCATCCGCGGCGAGCAGATAGACTGCGTTATCCTTGTTCTTGGTGCTGACGGATTTGATGGCTTCGCTGATGGTTTTGTTGACGGTTGGGCTGTAGGGGATTTTGGTGACTAGGAAGGGGGTCTTTTCCTTCTCCTTTTCTTCTGCACCATCCTTCGTGTCACCAGAACCGAAATGCCCGGCAACAATATCCAGGACGCGCTTGAGCTCCGCCTTGGCAGCAGCCTTTTGCTCGTCCAGGATCGCCTTGCCCACCGCCGCAAAGCGCGTCCTGAACTCGGACTTGCGCACGGCCGAAATGTCGAGCATGTCCAGCTCCTTCTGCGTCGCCTTTGCACGCCGTTCCTTGTCGGGCCCAAACGGCATCTTCTCCAGCGCGGTGAGCGTAGTGGCAAACTCGTCGGCCAGGCGCTGGACATCGTACGCGGCCTGGCCCGTGACCGCAACGATGCGCCGCACGCCCTTTGCGATGCCGATTTCCTCCTTGATGACGAGCTCCTTGATGTCGCCCGTCTTGTCGACGTGGGTGCCGCCGCAGAACTCGACGCTGACGTTGCGCCACTCCGGGTTCGCGACGTCCTGGAGGAGGTCCTCGACGGGCACGCCGACGGAGACGACGCGGACGGGGTCCGGGTATGTTTCGCCGAAGACGGCGCGGACGCCCTGGATCTGCTTTGCGGTGGCGAGCGGGACGTCGGTGGCGTAGACCTGGACGTTTTGGCGGATGTATTTTGTGGACTTGTCTTCGATTTGCTGGAGGTCGGCGTCGGATATGCCGGCCTTGTGGGAGAAGTCGAAGCGGAGCTTCTCCGGGGCGACGAGCGAGCCTTTCTGGTTGATGTCGTCGCCGAGGACTTCGCGGAGGGCGTAGTTGAGGATGTGCGTGCCCGTGTGGTTGTTGCGGATTGGAGCGCGGCGGAGCTCTTCGAATTGGCATGTTACTTCGTCGCCCACAGAGAGGTTGCCATACTTCATGGCGCCAGTGTGCAACACATAGCCGGCGTAGACTTGTGCGTTCTCGACGTCAAGCTCGGCCACGCCATCGATCAGTATACTGCCGGTGTCGTACTCCTGACCACCCTGTTCCGCGTAGAAACACGTCTTGTCCAGCAGCAGGCCTAGCTGCTCTCCTTCCGGCACCTCCGATGTAGACTGGAGGAACTGTCGGTTGTGGTAGATTGCCTTGACATGCGCGGTGATATTGCTCTTGCCGAACTTTGCGCTATCGTCCGTTTTTGGGACGTCTGGCATCTGCTCCAACGCACCCAGATCGTGGACGTCCAGCTTGATCAGATCGGACGCTGCCTTCTTCGTGCCCTTGCTCGCCTCACGTGCCTTCTCTCGTGCTTCGTTGACTTCGGCCTCGTTGATGCTTAGTCCTCGCTCCTTGGCCATGAGGTCGGTAAGATCTTCCGGAAATCCATACGTATCATACAGCCGCCACACTTGCCAGCCAGGCAGGACATTTGAGCCTTTCGCCTCGGCTTCTCGGGCGTACTTGGCGAACTGCACCTCACCCCGATCCAGTGTCTTTGCAAAGGACAGTTCTTCCTCGTCGAGAATCTCTTTGATGTCCGACTCCTTCTTCTTAATCTCGGGAAACATCGCCCCCATGTGCTCGATGACCGTCGGCACGAGCTGCGAGAAGAAGCTGCCAATCTCAACGTTGAGGTTCTTTCTGGCAAAACGGGCTCCACGCCGCAGCACTCGTCGCACTACATAGCCCCTTCCAGTCGCGTTTGGTACAGCACCGTCTGCAATCGCAAAGGTCAATAACCGCACATGGTCGGCAACGATACGGTACGTGGTATCAATGTCGTCCGGGTCCTCTGCGCCAAACTTCCCCTGATACTCCCTCACACCTGTAATCTCATTGATCCGCTGAAAAAGGGGTGTAAAGACGTCGGTGTCGTAGTTTGACATCTTATCCTGCAAGACCGAAACTAACCGCTCAAACCCCATACCGGTATCGACATGCTTGTTTGGCAGAGACTTCAGACTCTTGTCACTCTCTCGATTGTACTGAATGAAGACGTTGTTCCAGATCTCAAGCACATTCGGATCGTCCATGTTCACCAAATGCGCAGCGTTGCGGCCGCCGATACGGTCGTAGTGAATCTCGCTACACGGACCACACGGACCTTGATCGCCCATCTCCCAGAAGTTGTCCTTCATGTTGCCCCCTAGAATGTGATCCTCAGGCACTCCTACAGACTTCCAGAGCTCCTTGGCCTCCAAGTCCGGCTCCATGCCCTCGGAGCCCTCAAAGTACGTCACATATAGGCGGTCTGCTGGGATCGCATAGGTTTCCGTGAGCAGTTTCCATGAAAACTCAATCGCCTCTTTCTTGAAGTAGTCGCCGAAGCTCCAATTGCCCAACATCTCGAAGAAGGTGTGGTGATAACTATCCCTGCCAACGTCGTCGAGGTCGTTGTGTTTGCCACCAGCACGTATACATTTTTGCGAGTTGACCGCACGCTTCAGCGTAGCAAAATCTGACTGGGGATCGACCGTTCCTAGGAATATAGACTTATATTGGTTCATGCCCGCATTGGTAAAGAGTAGAGTGGGATCTGAGAGGGGCACAACGGATGAAGAAGGCACTATGTGATATCCATATTAGCTTTGACTGTCACAAATGTTGCAGAGAATCAAGCATGGCATCTCGAATTTCCCTTGGCTTACCGAAAGTGTGCCCGCTCTTCTTGAAATATTCCAGAAAGGTCTCCCGCACGCGCACAGCGGACCACTCGGGCTTCTTCTCAACAAGAGAAGCCATCGTGCGCAAATGTGAGACTGTCGAAAGCCCTGGAAAGTGTAGCAACGGCAGAGCAAACCTCAATGGTCGATGTTGTGGGATTCGATGCGCCGTGGACAGCGGCAGAACATTCGAGGCACCGTGACTCAAACTGGAGCTGCTCCTCCACCGCAAACCCCGTCCAAGCATTCACCTCTTAGCGCGCCAGTGTTCTGCTCAATCAAAGCTGTCTAAGGCGTTTGCGGTATTGATAACAAAGCCCAATACGAACAAGTGGTCAATCAGAAGTTCTTTGCTCGATAATCAGGTTCTGCGGTCAAGCGTGCGAGGTGGGATGGGACAAAGGTGATGGCAACCTCTCGCGCCGAGGACTCCAGCAATCGCAACGCAACGCGCCCAGCAACGCACGGCATCAAACGATCTGCGGCAGATCCTCTCGAAAACGACCAGCGACTAGCAAAGCGCTTCGATCTTCTAAACATAGGTACGGGCACGGGGTGTAATAGCAGAAGTATGCCTTGCGACTGACTTCAATCCCTAGACCATCATGGGAAGCGATATATCCCCATCGCCGCATACGGACAACAAGAACGACATCCTGAAAATGCGCAACAGTCGGAACCACGAGCGGACGCAAACTCCAGCACAGAATACATGCAGGTAGAAGACACGCCGCACAAAGTTTACGTCTATGACTTGGACAAGGAGCTTGCAGATCTCGAATCGGATGACGAGACTCCCATCTTCCTTCCCGATATCGAGAAACACCTGATCAAGATACCCAAGCATGTTCTTCGCGACGAGAAAGAGCTATTGCCTACCAGGACAAACCAACTAGTTCTATACAATGTCCCATCTTCGCTGACCGTGCAGGAGGAGGAACAAGACAAAGTAAAAAAGGCTATTGCTGAAGCAAGAGCTAGAGTGAAGGATTGGCCAGCCACTCAGCCGAACAAGTTTACCGACTACAACATGACCGTCGGCAGCCATTTAGCAAGGGACCCCCCGAGTAAACCTACAGGATGGCAAACAGCCGAATGTGACTCCGAGGCCATGGATATCGAAGAGCTGTAGCGGGGATACCGATATGTAGTCTATATTTATGAAGTTATTGCATATCTACCATATTTCAGTCTAGCCAAATGTAGATATTCGCAGTTGTACTTTGCAGAAACTGTGTCGCATGTGAAGTTGCTGCCGAAACAGAAAACAGTATGCCTCCTTCAATGATAAATATATCGAAGCCTTACGATATCCACGCTCAATCGTGCCTCTCTTTAAGGACTTTGCCTCGTCCAATGGGACTCTCAGAGTGCTCCGTTCCAGGGACGAGGTGAATTGCAAACACCGACTAATCACTTCGACCTCCGTTCGCCAAGGAACCTCAGAGCATCCGTAACCCGCGCGACTCTCGTCTTTGCTCTTGGTGGCAATTGGGGCTCGTTGGATGCGCTGTTAAAGCCATGACCCTCGGCTCCTTGATGCATAGCACCAAAGTTTTGCACCGGGTCTGCCTTCGTCGCACCACTCGGAGGGGCGTATTGAGGTGGCATGTCGCCATTATATAGTGGTGGTGGCTCCGGGTGGTTCTGCATGCCGTAGACTTGATAGCCTGGTTGAGTCTGATAGAACGTAAAATGATCATGCGGCTCGAATTGAGCCCGTTGAGATCGAGGGATCAGCCACTGCAGCGTTGTTAGCTTCGTGAATTGAAGACCTTGGCAATGTAACCTACCCGATGATATGCGAGCGGTCGTAGACCCTTTCTCATTCGACTTCGGGCATGGATATAGCCTGCCACGATCCAGGCGAACACTCCGAAGAATAATATCAAGAACACGACCCACTTTACGATGTATCCAGTCTATTTGGTCAGCCTTCAGACGAAAGTCATACTGATGATTGAGGGACGGACCTTGGAATGCCAGAAACCATCTGGAATCTCGTAGATGTTGCCGAACTCGTCCTGCACCAGTTCTCTCTTGCCAACGAACATGACTACTATGTATCTATGACAAACGTATGGCCAGAACACGGAGCGACGGAGCGTGCTGAGATTGTGAACCTCTCGAAGGCTGCTAGCGAGCTGTAGGGCTTACGAGGTTTGCTGGAATTGAGGAGAGGAGAAGGACGAATGAGATATGGAGAGGTCCCGGCGTGGCGGGTAGGATATGTGACGGGAGACGTTTCGAGAGTGTCGGGACAAAGGAGGGATGTGGGTTCTGCTTCGTGTAGCAAAAAGAGAAATCGACGGAACAAGGGGAGCAAGAATAACAACCAGACTTTGGAGTATGATGGTCTCAATGAGTGAATGAAGTAGGTTGATTGGGGCACATTAATGAATGGCAGTCTTCTTAGACAAAAATAGGATATGGGGAAGGCGGAGTGTATCAAGAGAGACAAGAGACGACCCCTTGTCGATCTCCAGACGCTGGCGCCAGCTCTAAAACGCGCGGCTTTCTTATGCAGGGTCTTCGGTTCGGGGCGCCTCCAAGGCACAGACTCGCCCCATATTTCTTTTGATACCAACCAGCTTGAAAGTCGCTCAACGGAGTCTCGAGAATGTGCCTTGGGCGGACCCTGACATGTGTAAAAATACAATCAGTACAATCAGTGCTGATGGGGAGAAGAGGTGATTCAGACACTAGCAGTACATGGATTATCGCAATGAACAATTGTTTTCACGACACAAGAGCCTTCACATCGCACGTCATGTAAATCAGAAATCACTTTACACACTATCGTCCAAACATTGACAGTCGGCCAAACTCCCTCCTCTCCTTGTACCGCTGAGTGTCGATGGGCATCGCAGAGCAATCCTGTATTCCGAGCATTGCAACAGTATTGACCACAACCGTTCTAGCGTGTAGCCGAAAAATGGCGCGTTCATCGAGTCCGGTCGCCCTTTTAGATACCCAGGTTTATGTACCTCACTTTCAGGATCGGCAATCAGTTTATGCAGCTTCTGAAAGGTTTTCCGGTCGGTACCCCGTAGCCGTCGTGCAGAAGCGATAAACTGCCCCTTGTAGGACAGCAAAGGAGTCCGGCAAGTCTCTTTCATGACTTCTTCGTGGATATCAGGCAAGATGGTGCCTGTATCATCATCAAAGCCCCAGCGGTCGTGGCAATTATAGCATTCGCATATATGTCCCACAAAGCCAAGACTTAACATGCCTGTGGTCTGGTTGTAGTACTGATCGATCCGCCGGTAAAACTCCCAAGCGTTGTGAACGTGTGCTTGCACGAACAGAGTATGGCGTGCAAGATTATCCCACTCTCTGTCAATATGATACAGGTATGTTTCTCCTTCTCTACCAATGTTGGGACGTTTCACAACGTGAGAAGCACCAGTCCTTTCAGTCAACTCTTCAACATTCGCTTTGTCGTCTTTCGTATATACCCACAATCTTATCTTCTGGTCGGCGAAACTTGACAGACTGCTGATCCGCGTTGCTATGTCTTTCGCGAAAGCAGCAGGTTCGTCATAAGCGCTCACGACTATATCGAAGTCGAATTTGGGGATATATGCCCGATCGAGATGTGCCACGAAGAGCTTCTGGTCTTCAGAGATGGTCTTCGCTCGAGGCGATACGAACACTGCAAACAAAGTCCAAATACATAGAGATAGTGCAAGTAGTGCCATGCAATCTCTGCCCATGGCGCTAGTGAGCGCAGAAACCTGTTGTAGTGACGTCTGTTGCTTCGATGGCGACGTCGAAGGTGGGTCGCGCTTGTCTCTAGAAGGAGATCTTTCTATCTGAGGTATATCAACCAGGCCTATATCCCTATCTCCACTCTGTCGGCTATCTCGTCCTCTTTGCCGTAGTCGTTGGCCCCTCCGCTGTTCAGAAACCTCTCTCCCCCATAGCAATTGCGAGACAACAACTGATAGTGACGGCGCGAGAAGACTTGCAACCTGTAGCTTGGTAGACATCGCAGGGCGTGTTAGCAAAGTACTTGCAACTGCACAAGTACCTGCCCAGCAGAGACCGCGAAGAGTCCAAGTGGCAGATGGAATGCCACTAGCGACCTTTTCTTGATTAAAGCCGTCCACATTGCTGAAGAATAGAAGTAGTGATGATGCCGTAGATCCGAGATTGATCGCGAGCGTTATTGGATGGACAAGGTTCAGGTCGGAGAAGACTTGCAGAGGGCGTTCCAACATGAGAAGCAAAAGCGTGGTCATTCCCAAAGACATAAGTATTGTCGTCCGCAAGGTATGATTGATGAAACGCTGCGACTGCGGCGATATCTTGACTAAAGTGTACGTTTCGATTATTGCCCTATATAGGCCAAAGAGACCCCATGCAGGGAGCGCAAAGAGAAGACCATTAGATTCCATACGGTATTCGTCCAGTAAAAGCCATGAGCATCCAATTAACAGCAAAAGCAAGGGTATCATGACGCGTTTAAGCCCCAAACGGCATGCAGGATCAGATATCGCTTGCCCGCAAGCGAACTCCAGTGTGAATTCAAATATCTATTGCCGTCAGTAGATTCACCTAATGTCGACTACCACACATACTATGAGCATGCTAACAGTTGGTAGGTTCGGAAAGTGAAGAATAGCCTGAGCAAGAAAAGGCAGCGACAGCGCGAGCGCAACACACGCGACGACTGAGGCCTTGGATGGTTCTAAGACCATTTGGGAGGCCGATATACTCTGAGCCAGCCATGCCAGCTTATCTGAAGTAGTCTGTGAGGCTGCCAGATCAAGCGTGGCAGATAGTAGCAACAATGAAATGAGTTGGGCAAACAGCAGATGGAGAGCTATTATGATCAGTATCGCCGCCTCAGAAAGAATGAATATGACGTACGATAATCTGGAGCGTGTTAGACCAGTAAAGCGATAGCTATGTTCGACTTACGGAAGTAAAGATCAATCAGAATATACTTTGTGCTCACGAAAGCTATCGTTGCGAGAGCCATGCGAGAGCTATGCGAAGTTTTCCAATTAGCATTCAGGCAACTAATCTGTGCGACTAGCATTACATACACTTCTAATCCTAGTGAGCCGCCTCTATAGCCCCCTCGCAGGCCATGTTTAGTAACAACTGATCTGAGCGACGAGGAGTTCCGGAATTCATCATCATCATCAGCAATGTCTGAGCCGAATTCATCGGTTGGCTCGACTGGAGAGTACTCATGTCTCATACTCCTTCTACTGGCATTTGGTCAGCCAGACCGGACGGAGGAGGCTTGTCGCGGCGAGCGTTGCAGCTATGGCGTTGTTGTGTTAAGGCAGTCCCAAGTTGTATCAAAGATTGTGGTGTCACCTGCAAGCTGCAGCCTTCGCCAGGGGTGAGGAAATTACGCTAGCTAAGATCAAGGGGACATCTCGGCCGAATTTAGATTAAAACATCTGGTCAGCTCTGAGTGTTTAGAGGTTTAAGACTCATTATCTCATCAGCCTTGCTATTTTTGACTTCTACAAACACATGGGCTTGCCCACATAGGTGAGAGTGCAATGGACTTTGGATGAGCATTCGTCATGCCACCGGCAAACCTGAGGCTGTTTTCCTTTACAGGTGGCCTGGCGGAAACCCATTTGTCATCATCCGTCTCCTTGTCCCCGGCGCGGACGTCATCCGCGCGGCGGCATATAAAAGACTGAGAACAAGTTGGATTACGCAGGTAACATCAAGTGCAAGAGAAGCAGTATGACCTACAAGGTAGCGCTTACCGGAACAACTGGCAAACTCGGTGGTGCAGTTCTTCGTTCGATATGCGAAAACAAATTGATTGCTCCATCTCAGCTCGTGATCGCAACATCGTCCGATCCATCTCATTCCCGCTGGGATGACCTGAGGGTGCAAGGTGCAAGCATCCGCTCCGCAAATTTCGACGATCCTTCCTCCATGGTAGCTGCCTTTCAGGGTTGCGATCGTGTCTTCATTGTATCTTCTACCGTCATTAGCCTTGACTTTCATGATTGTGCGGAGGGCGGAAGAGAGAGGCACCATATCGCGGCTATCGATGCGGCTCGGGCAGCAGGTGTCAAACACATCTACTATACGTCACTGGGATTCGCGGACCGGTCCAAAAGCGAGGTCATGCGTGCCCACTTGGTCACGGAGAAGTATCTCCAGGACAAAGTCAATGACACTCGTTGGACAATTCTCCGCGAAGGCCTTTACAACGAATCCTGGCCCCTGTACCTTGGACATTGGAATATTGGTAATGATCAAAGGGCGGTCGTGAAGATCGCTGGGGATGGCAAGATCAATTGGACCAGCATACCTGATCTCGGTCTTGCCAACGCATCGATCATTGTCGACGATTCCCTGAGGTGGAACCACAAGATAGTTACCTTGTCGGCGATGAATTCTCATACCCTCGCCGAAGTCGCAGAGATGGTTTCCAGTTCACTCGGCCGGGAGCTCAGAGTGGAAATCGTGTCTAGGAACGAGCACGAACAATACTATATCGATGAACAAGGGGAAGATGAAGGAATGATCAAATGGTGGTCAAGGACGTATGACGCGCTGCCGGACGGCGAGTGCGAGAAATTTGACAACACGTTTGTTCAACTTCTGCGTCCGTTTGGTAGAGGGCCAAAGCCGATGCAGGAAACAGTGGCCGAAATGCTGAAATGAAGTCGATCGTGTATCAATAACTAGAAACGGACCATGTTTTTAGAAACAAGAAAGAGTAACATGTCGCCTTGGTATCGCCGACAGTAGTACTCCGCTCACTCGGATACTGTGGTGGTAGGAAGCACTCTTGAGCTCCATGTTACATTACACTTGACTTATGCCGGCGGAGAAAATCGGGCCTCTCCTTGGATACGGCTACCCACGACATTGATCTGCCGCATGACTTGTACCCGTCCTACGCACTTCGGAGTTGTCACTTCGGAGTTGTCACTTCGGAGGTTACAACTCCGAAGTGCCTGGGACGGGTAAACGACAGTTCCTTAGATGCGACTTACTAATGCCGCTCCAAAAATCGAGCACTGCACTTCATTGGTTGCTGCTTATTAATGCTACGCCCTGTGGTGGCCGAAACTTGCCCAGCTTGTACATTCGTGGAGCTAGTTTGCTCCATCGTGACTTTATAGAACATTAGCAAGCAAGCCACTGTCAAGCACAAGGCGCAATGATCCACAACGATGACTGGTCTCGAAAATGATGCCGCTCTCTGGTATGATTCATCATATAAATATCACTGGCAGAAGTACAAGTGAAGCTGGGCATAAACCACAGTATCAATTTTCGCATCACCTTCCAGCAGTGCAACTTTGCCCAGAACCTTAAACATTGGCCAACGTTTATCCAGGCGATCTTTGGAAAAGCAGCATTTCTCTTATCCCATTGATTCGACCCAACATTACTTTACGACATCTCAACTCCACCTCAAATAAGAATGCCACGATCCGCATCAATGGACACCACCTCGAAGGCATCATCCTTTGATTCAGCCTCGAGTGTCGTGTCCGCACCGAAGGCTGGCATAGCACATGACAAGTCGCCCTCGAAGCTACTCAAACGCGCATATAACCATGTACTCGAGAAAGCCAAAGATCATCATCGCAACGTCAACACAGCATTCGATTCACTCTATGGAACGAACTACTACGGTTCTCGCTAGCTGAGCCATCCCGGCAATCCTGGAGGGACTCTCATGGTCATGATTTCGGGTACAATCAGTACTGTTGCTGCATATTCTGGCGTTTGGATGGAATATGAATCGAGTCGTCTATTTCATGGCTGGCGTGCTCGCCAGTGGTCGGTCGCAGGCGCGAATCATTTGATGAGGATGGCAAACCGGTGATTTAGGAGTGTTTACTTAGATTCCTGCTTCCATAGACACTTTAATAAACCTTAATATCATGAGTCAAAAATTGAAGAGCACAGTGCAGCATGGCAGTTGACGTAAACCTATCTAGGAGTGAGTTTGTTAGGTAGAATGTAGAATGCAGTTAATTAGTCTCAATTCGGCTTAGACAGCTGCGGGACAGACGCCGATCGGGCTTCATCCATGGGTGTCGCGACTAAAAAAAAGTCGTTTAGATTTATGCGCCAAGAGCTTGCAAAGTTCGCTGGCTCACGTCTTCCGTTGCGCTGAACTACGGCTCGACAAGTAGACAACCTTGCAGTGCTATACAATCGATAGAACTGCCTAGAGAGCTGGCTGATACATCCGTGTCTTAATCATTCGCAGCGTCGCTGCCGCGACTATGGTGCACAAAGCAGTGTCAGTATTTTCGAATTCCCAAATCCAATTACTTGCTGACTATCTCAAGAGATCACCGCGTACCTGCCGTTATTCGGAATGGAGTTCAGGTGCGACTTGTCTTGACCCTACCACATATAAAGAGCATAATAGCTTACGAGCCTGCATGTATAGGAAAAGAAACGAAGTTTCTTCGTGGTCGTAGGAGATCGCCAGAAAGATGTAATAGTTCAGCTGTACCACATACTTCTCAACACCGATATCAAACTCAACAAATCGGTGCTGTGGGCGTACAAGAAGGACCTCCTACAATTCTCTAGGTTCGTCTAGCATGCAACCGAATCATGCCGAGAATGCTGCTAATGGAGGCATACATTCAGCCACCGCAAGAAGCGCGAGAAGAAGATCAAGAGCGATATCAAAAGGGGCATACGGCCCGCCGATTCCGAGGACCCTTTCGAACTCTTCATATCGACTCAGAATGTTCGATATGTATACTATAAAGAGACAGAGAAGATATTGGGTAATACATACGGCATGTGTATTCTTCAAGACTTCGAGGCGATCACTCCGAATCTACTGGCGCGAACTGTCGAAACTGTCGAAGGTGGTGGCTTGGTCATTCTACTCCTGAAGGGGATGAACAGTTTGAAGCAGCTATACACACTCTCTATGGACGTCCATTCCAGGTATCGGACGGAAGCGCATCAAGATGCTGTGGCCCGATTCAATGAGCGATTCATTTTATCTCTAGGTAGTTGCGACTCCTGTCTGGTAGTTGATGATGAGCTGAACGTACTCCCCATCTCCGGCGGGCGATCGGTCACCCGCTTACCGCCCCCTGACTCTGAGCTCCAAGGCAAGACTCCAGAAGCCCTCGAATTGCAGAAAATCAAGGACAGTTTCACGGATTCACCCCCTATAGGCTCTTTAATACCACTAGCACGTACCGTAGACCAGGCAAAGGCACTGCTTACATTTGTCGATGCGATAGCAGAAAAGACATTGCAAAGTACAGTCACACTGACTGCAGCCCGTGGGCGTGGGAAATCAGCAGCTCTTGGAGTTGCTGTGGCTGCTGCGGTAGCACATGGCTACAGCAACATCTTCATCACCTCTCCAAGTCCAGAGAATCTAAAGACATTATTCGAATTCGTCTTCAAGGGTTTCGATGCTCTGAACTACTTGGACCACGTTGATTACACCATCATCCAATCAACTAATCGGGAGTTCAACAAAGCGATCGTGAGAGTGAACATCCACCGGCAGCATCGGCAAACAATTCAGTATATTCGGCCACAAGACGCTTATGCATTAGGCCAAGCTGAGCTCCTAGTTATCGACGAGGCTGCGGCTATCCCGTTGCCCCTAGTCCGTAAACTCATGGGTCCATATCTGGTATTCATGGCGTCGACTATCAACGGATACGAAGGCACAGGCCGGTCACTATCTCTGAAACTTATTCAGCAGTTGAGAGATCAGTCAAGAGGGGCATCAAAAGCCAACGCCGTGGATGAGACTGTGGCAGACAGATCTACGGGTAAAGGTTATAAAGATACATCGGGAATAGGTAGTGTCGGACGGTCACTGCGTGAAATCACCCTTTCTGAGCCTATACGGTACGCACCTGGAGATCCCGTGGAAAAGTGGCTGAACTCTTTACTCTGCCTCGACGCCCATCTTCCGAAATCGAAACTAAGCCAACAAGGATGTCCGCATCCCTCGAAGTGCGAGCTTCTACAAATTAATCGAGACACTCTTTTCTCTTTCCACAAGGCAGCGGAGAAGTTTTTGCAGAACATGATGGCTCTTTATGTTGCCAGTCACTACAAAAATTCACCCAACGACCTGCAACTCATGTCAGACGCCCCCGCACATCAGCTTTTTGCTCTTGTGGCATCTTCTGACTTGGATAGCGGGCGTTTACCGGAGATACTTTGCGTTATCCAGGTCGCGTTAGAAGGTCAGATCAGCCGAGAGAGTGTGCTGCAGAGCTTAAGTAGGGGTCACCGAGCTGGCGGCGACCTCATTCCGTGGCTGGTCAGCCAGCAATTTCAAGAAGACTCCTTCGCCCAGCTTTCAGGTGCTCGTATTGTCCGTATCGCCACGAATCCCGACTACGCGAATATGGGCTACGGCTCGAAGGCCTTGGACCTTTTGACAAATTTCTACGAAGGGAAATTTGTCAACTTATCAGAAAGTTCAGTAGCAGAGGAATCTGCGATGCCACGTATAACCGATGTGGATCTCGACGAACCAACTTTACTACAGGACAACATCAAGGTTCGAGATGACAAGATGATGCCACCTCTATTTGCACGCCTTAGTGAGCGTAAACCGCCTCACCTTGACTATTTGGGTGTTAGCTACGGTCTCACATCCACCTTGCACAGGTTCTGGAAGAGATCTTCCTTTTCCCCGGTATACCTTAGACAAACACCAAACGATCTCACGGGAGAGCATACATGTGTGATGTTGCGTGCTCTGGATGGTGCAGAGGTCGATGCCAGCTATATTGGCGCTTTCTGTCGTGATTTCCAGCGTCGCTTCCGTTCGCTCCTCTCTTACGAGTTCCGAACATTTCCCTCGATTCTCGCCCTGTCCGTCAACGAAAGTGCAAACGCAGGCGCCATGCTAGATCGAAACACCACACCAAATGTCCTGACGAAAACAGATCTTGACGATAAGTTCTCGGCTTTTGATCTGAAACGGCTGGACAGCTATGCGAATAACATGCTAGACTACCACGTGATTCTGGACATGCTTCCAGTGCTTGCATCTCTATATTTCGAAGGTCGGCTTGGATCGGCAGTGTCTTTGACTGGTGTTCAAACATCAATTCTCCTCGCGATCGGGCTACAGCGCAAGACTCTCGATGATTTGGAGAAGGAACTCAATCTGCAAAACAGCCAGCTACTGGCAATGTTCATCAAGATTGTGCGGAAGATCTCTCTGCATTTCCGTTCTCTGCTCGAGGGCGCAATCGCGGAGACCTTACCCGAAGCGCCAGAGCCCGAGCACCCGCTTGACGAGCCCAATAACACCGAGGCAGCGAACGATAGATTCAAACCTCTGGCCCAGACGCTCAACGACGAACTAGAAGACGGCGTAGCCGAGGTGCGGAAGGAAGAAAAAGAAAGAGTGCGGAGCATGATCGATGCGCTGCCCCTCGACCGCTACGAAATCGCCACCGGCGATGCCGCCGACTGGGAGGAGCCTGAGCGCCAGATCCGCGCTGGGAAGAGTACGACCGTGGCGGTCAAGAATAGCAAGGCCCAGGGCAAGAGGAAACACGGCGAGTTACAGGAGGCGCTCAAGGAGGCTGATGCTGTTCGCGAGGGCAAGAAGTCGAAAAAGGGGTCGGCGTCGAGGAAATCTAGATGAGAAGGTTTTGGCGCTGCTGTGGCAGGGGTGTTCTTCTAGTTTGGGGGTACTTGGTTTGGTGACGAGATTACATGTACAGCTATTGCTCGTGGTACGGTGTAATCTGCACTGTAGGACGTAAAGCGTTGTTGGCCTGCTTGTTGCAAAGACAAAAAAATGTAAAGGGGTTCTACTGCCTCCCATGACCTACCGAGCGCACCAGCGTTTCGGTAGAGGCTTTCAAGATTATCTGATCGCGTGTCAGGATATATGTGAGATGGAACTTGGCAGTGCTCGAAGCATGTTCGAGAGCGCCATTACCGTTACGAGAAGTGGGCTTGTGTAGGGGGCCTTTATATATACCCCATGGTGTCTGTCACATAAAACGTAGGCAAGCAACAGGATAGGCAGTAAAAATAAAGTCATGCAGCTTATATATGTCTAGCGCCGGACTGTGAGATAGTTACAATTTTTTCTACCTGGCACCACTACGGTGCCAACAGTGCGAGATTTTTTCTTATACTCCTCTTCTTCTTCTTCTTTTTGAATGAATCTACTGGTCAAGCTGTACGTAGTTGGCAGGGAACAAGCCTTCCTTACCGCCATAATGGCCGAACCACCAGTCATCGTCGGGGAACTCCTGTGTGATTTTATTAGCGACTGTTCATTGAATACATATGGAATGGCCGAGGACTTACGACACCGGTGATTGTTGCACCGTCTGGGAAGCTGAGCTCGTTGTCTTCTGCGGCTTCATAGTCGTATTGTGCAGTGGCGGTGGCACCCTGCGAGGCAGCAGGCGCGGCAGCAGGCGGTGGAGGTGGAGGTACGTCGCGAGCAGCAGGCGCAGGAGCAGGAGCAGGGGCGGCAGGTTGTTCGTCCTCTACGAGCTCGACATAGTTGCTTGGGAACAGGCCTTGTTCTCCTTTGCTGTTGACGCCCATCCACCAGTCATCGTCGACCATGTCGATGTTGGTCACGAAATCGCCCTCGCGCAGCTCAATCTCATTGTCCTCTGCGGGCTCGTAATCGTACTGGATCTGTGCACGCTGGCCACCGGTTGCCGCGGGTGCAGAGCTGCCGCCCATTGTTTGTGCAGCGCCGCGAGCTGCTTCGTCGTCTTCCGCTTGAGGCTCGTCATCGGTTTCTTGTCTTTCAGATACGACCTTTGACAAAGAGGCGGCAGGTAAGGACTGTTCTGGTTCCTCGGCGGGCTCAGGGGCAGCGCCTCGTCCTACGGGCATAGCAATCCGCACTGGTGAAGAAGAACGCATCTCGTCCGGAGTTGGTGGAGACGGGCTGCGAGGCTGGGCTGGCGGTGGAGGAATATGTTGCGTTTGCTCGTCCGGATAGTCGTCTTCTTCAGCTGCTGCTGGACGTGTAGGAAGGCCAGGTATTGGAACGCCTCGCGGTCCTCCGGCATGAGGCTTGCTTGACATATCCATTTGTGGAGGTGATGGCGCTGAGACACCCCTGGGAGGAGGTGGAGCGCCCATTCCGATAGGGGCGGCATCCTTGAAGCGGTCACGAATGGCACCGACGCCACCTGCAGGTACCGGCTCGTCTTCTTGTTCTTCTTGACCAGTCTTTTGCGCACTGATGTTGCTCCCTGTACCAGTATGAGTGGTCTGAACAGGAGCCCATGACTTTCCAGAGTAGCCACTCTTCCATCCCCCATCTCCGCTAGCTTGGCTAGACAGGCCAGACGGTTGTGCTTGTACAGGTTGTGGTGCACCTCCTTGGCGAGCCTTCTTCTCTGCCCAGATTTGAGCAGGAGTTTTGCCACCTTCATCCGCAAATGTGCGGCTTGCGATACCGACCGGAGCTGCAGTAGTAGGCTTGGGTCCAAGAGCAGCCGGTGTGGGAGCTTTTGTGCCTGCGAATGTGCTACCACCCGAGCCAAACTTGTTGGCAACTTTGGGTTTCGGTAGAGAAGCAAGTCGTTCGGATTGACTGAATGCCGCGGATCGCTCGGCCAGGGACTTTGGTGCTTCCTCGTCTTGCGCCGATCCCCCTGTAGCAGCTGGTGATACTCGCGAAGGCGTTGAGGCAGCTCCTGGGCCTTGCGCTTTGGCGCGAATAGCAGCAATGTCGACCTTTCCGACAGGTTCGTATGCTCCTTTTACGATTGTTGGACGGTCGTCTTGTGCTCCTCCGCCCTCCTTAGCCTTCCTCCGAATCTCGGCAATATCGACCTTCCCAATAGGTTGGTAACCACCTCGAACCACGTCGCTTGGTGTGTCATCCCGTTGCGGCGTGATATATCTTGATGGCTCTTGCTCAGACCGCCGCATGGTGCCAAGATCGACTTTTGTAGGCTTGTATGCAGATTCTACTTTTTCTAATTGCGACCGTGTAACAGGTGGAGCATCTGCTCCCCAGCCGTCTTTATCAACATCTCCTCTTTGAGACGCAGCTCGGACCCCAGATCCGAGTGGGTTGAACCCAGACCCACCTCCAGCAACACGAGTAGGCCTGCTGACGACGGGTTTGCTTGCGACAGGCGGTGGGGGACCTCCAGCTCCGCGCGCACCAGCTTGAGGAGCTGCACCACCTACTTTCTGAAGGACATCTTCCGCCGTCAGGTCTTCACGGGTGCGGATCTCCATTGGTACATTATAGCCCTACTACTATTAGATAACGTTTGATGAGTATCTCCTGATATGCGCATACCGGCAGAAGTTTCTTGAGCGCATTCGACTGTCCCGGAAAAAAGTTGTTTCTCAATAGAGGAGGAGCGTTGGTATCGCACTGGAGTCCTCTATAGTTAGAACCCAATGTGCTCGGAATGCCCGCCTCAGACTCACCCATTCAACCAAAGCGCATTTTTCGGCGACAGGCTGCGTGTTTGGTATGGCCAGTTTAACCAAAGCGAACAGAATAGACCCTTCGTAGTCCGGGCTGGAATAGTCTTTGACGAAGGCGTCAATGTCGCCCTCTGGTCAACACGTCAGTCGTATCCGTTTCCGAGGTGAGAATATACGAACCTCTAACCATATTGCCGTCGTAATCCTCTTCGACTTTCAGGCCCCGCGCCGCAGAAAAGATTGTCCATTTCGCCGAGACGTTTGCTGGGAGTTTGCTAGAGACGATGTCCGCATGTATCTTTCTGATGGTAGCTTCGGAGGTAGCCATGTTTAGCGAAGGTGGGAGAGTCGCCAAGGGGCTGGAGCGGAGACTGGGCTGTCAGAATAGGTGAGGAGGATGCCCAGGGACAATTGACGAGGGCGATTCGACACTTTGTGAGTGTATGTAAAGGAGTAATACTGGCAGCCTGGTGTTGATTCGGCGAATGTGGAGCTCGGGGGTGGTGGTGGTGGGTTGTGTGGAGCAGATGGGCAGCAGTGACAGGCGAGTGCTCAGCCCGCCACAGCCCTTGATACGTAACGCTGTGTGTATTATGTGTAATGCTGTACTGCATAATTCCCCCGGACGAATAATACGGAATACGAGGCTTGGCAGGCCGTAGTCGACGTCCTTATCGATAGCGCTGCCCAAAATTATTTTACGTCGCATGCATACCGCATGCACTACGCACTTCTCTAACCAGCCCACGCCGTGTCGAAGATGATTAATATATAGCTGATCCCTCCTCGAACCTCGAACCTCGAACCTCGAATCCTCACTCGTTCACATCGAAGCCGCGTCTCAATGTCTACCGGTACCTCGCAGCCTCCTCTCAAGTTCACCGGCCATAAGTCCCTTGTCCAACGGCTTGTCCTTTCAACACTCACTGGGCGTCCTATACGCGTTTCGAACATTCGATCTTCGTCACACACCTCTCCCGGTCTCGCATATCACGAAACCAATTTTATACGTCTACTTGATTCTGTAACCAATGGCTCGGTAATAGATTTCTCATATACTGGCTCCACAATAGTCTACCGTCCGGGCTTGATTACTGGCAGCGCGAAGGGTTACGGCGCAAGTGGAGAGGGCGTCATTCGCCATGAGATCGAGAAAGATTGTGTAAGGGGTATCAGCTATTTCCTTGTGCCCCTTTGTATGCTTGCGCCATTTGCAAAGGCACCCGTCAATGTGCTGTTCACTGGTTCCGGTGTGATCACTAGTTCGACAGAGGCTGGAGATATCAGTGTCGATACTGTGCGGACAGCAATATTACCGTTATACGCACACTTCGGCATACAAAACAAAATCGAGCTCAGAATACTGAAGAGGTCGTGTGCTGGTCCGGGCGGAAAGGGAGGTGGTGGTGAGGTTCAGCTAGTGTTCGGTCACCAAGTCCGATTACCCAAAACGATACATATCCTCAACCCTGGCAGAGTGAAAAAGGTTCAGGGCGTGGCATCCGCAGTCGGTGTACATCGTTCCAACAACGAACGAATGATCCGAGCTGTACGCGAAGTACTCAATGGCTCTCGAAGTTCTGGCGATAGTGATGCAGATGATGAGGATGACGAGTCTAGGGGACCAATGGTGCCCGACACTTATATATACTCTGACGTGTCTCCGGCACCGACAGTCACAAATGGCGACAAATCGAATCCGAATTCTGGAAGAAAACTCGGAAAGGGGTTTGGGATCTCACTGGTTGCAGAGACCAACAATGGCACATTATATTCAGCAGACATGGCATCGCCGCCCGGTGGAGAGGTGCCGGCGGAAGAGATTGGGAAGAGATGTGCCTTACAGCTACTGGAGTCGATAGCGCAAGGCGGATGTATATCCAACATTGGAGCACCGACCGCACTTACCTTGATGGCAATGGGATCGGAAGATGTGGGAAGGTTGGAGTTGGGGCGGGATGTATTTGCGTCGGAACCAATATTGAGTTTGGCACGAGATCTACGGACGTTTGGCGCGAGTCAATGGGCAGCAAGAGATAGCAATGCGACTGAAGAGCATAGACAGGGCAACATCGTAGTCAGTGTGATTGGCAGAGGCATAGGCAATGTCGGCAGGAAGATAGCTTAAACACAGAAATTCAGGGCGCAAGCAAACACAACCACAAACCACAAACCTACTCACCGCTCTCGGGCAAGTTGAGCTCTAGCGTTCTTTCACGTGCCAAAGAACCCTGAATTGGTGGGAGCTTGGCGCTGCTTAATATTGGCTGTCAACTAACTTTAAGTCACTTCCGGGTACCCTATGCATTTGTGCAAGCGACATCGCGGGAGTACACTACTACCACAGTCCACTATATTCAAATTGCGCGTGTTCCACCTCGGTGTGGTGTCATCTACAACTATGGTCAAGCTCCTTTATTCGTGCTCATCCCACACTTCTTGAAAAGCGACGCCCAGTCTTCAGCATCGCCAACCATTGCAACTTTTGCATGAGCTGCATAAGACCTCGCAAGCATGCCCGCTATCGACAGCAGTACGTACCGAGCATCTCAGGGTCTCTACCAAAAACACGAGCATATCAGCTAACAGTTTCCGTAGAGAAGGCCGCACACGAATGTGTATCTGATGAAGCCCTCTCGCACCTTAGAACCTACAAATATTCGAGCGTGGACAAGTCGTACATCTCCAGATACATTCTTAAACATTACGTATGATTGGACGTCCAAGAACGGAAGTAATTGCTTTGACACGGTCCTGTAGTGGAATGCCGCTGTGGAATTTCTGCCACTATGGCTTGCACCGAATATGGTGACGCTTCTCGGCTTCTTTTTCATACTGGGAAACGTTGTCTTGTTAAGCATTTTCATGCCTGATCTAGTAGGACCGGTACGAGGAATTACAAGACATGTTCAAGGTATCTTGAGGCTGACTATTAGGGTAGGCTCCTAGCTGGCTCTACTTCAGCTTCGCAATCGGACTATGGATGTCAGTTTGACGCGGTCACGTCATGGCTATATATTGACATCACCCTCAGGTACTCGACAATGGACAACATTGACGGTAAGCAAGCCCGACGAACCGGTACTTCAAGTGGTCTGGGAGAACTTTTCGAGTGAGTGTCATGGGCACAAGGTAGCAACGCGGCGGCAACTGATCCCGAACAGCCACGGCATCGATTCTCTCAATTGCACACTAGCTAGCCTGCTAGAAACTGGAGCCATGGGATTTGGACCATCGTATACGGGCGCTTTCACTGCACTCGTGCCATGCCTACCAATGTACTTCTCGACATGGGAAACCTACCATACGCACACGTTGTATTTGGGTTATTTCAATGGACCAACAGAAGGACTCATCATCGCGACGTCTATCATGCTTCTCTCGGGTGTTTACGGGCCCCAAATCTGGTCAACCCCGGTTGCATCACACATTCCCGCCGCATCTGCGTACATCGGAGATGAAATTGGCGTACGAGACTTCTGGGTGCCGCTTTTGCTTGGTAGTTTTTTCGTCGCACATCTCCCTGAGTGTGTGACAAACGTTATACGTGCACGTCGCGAAAAAGGCCTGCCCATTGCACCGGTATTTCTCGAGTGGATACCGATGGTCATATTCTGTGTTGCAACCATAGCGTGGCTCGGTTCACCTTACTCCATCCTTCTCAGCTCCAACCATCTCGTCCTTTACTGCCTGACGATGTCTTTGGTGTTTGGTCGTCTGACCACCAAGATAATCCTTGCGCATCTTACCCGACAGCCATTTCCATACTGGACGGTTATGCTATGGCCCCTGATAGGAGGGGCAGTTCTTGCAAACTTGCCGATTTTGGCACCCCTGGTCGGAATGGAGTCTAAACCTTTGGGAGCGACCGTCGAGATCGGGTACCTCTGGGCCTACTTCCTCTTTGCCAACGTGATCTACTTCAGATGGGCCATACTGGTAATCAACAGTATATGCGACTATCTTGGTATCAACTGCCTCACCATACCAACTCCCAAAAAGCAAAAGCTTGGCATATTAGACGGTAAAATTGATGACGCAAATGGAACCAAATCAGAAAGTCTTTCTGTTCCCGATCGACCAGGCCTCCGTACAAGAAGTAACTCCAAGAGAGATTGAGTTTTCGTAGGTCATATAGCTCTGCTATCAATTTCACCTAAAGTCCCGTTTCTGGATACGATATTATAAGGGACAGGATTCAGGCCTGCATAATGGCTCGAATTCAACAAAAGAAGGGGTACTTCTCGCGGCTAAAAACAGAGTCCTGATACACTCCTGACGAAACCTTGCAGCGGGCTTATCGATTTTATCGATATATATATGTACCAACGCATCAGCATCGGGGTTTTCTGATTTTATACATACTGGCGCCTTGAGCTTGTGCCCTCGACGATTCAACTCAGACACATAGAAAATAAGAAGAAACGCTTTTTGTTCCCAGCTGGAGACCGTTTTGAAACTTGTGTAACATGTCCCTACGCATGGCGTAGTATGAAGCCTTGGATCATCGTTGGTGGCCATGTGTTGAAGAACAAATCTTCATAACTCCTCTAAATTATAGACCCCATGAAGTCAAGAGCGCGAGCCATTTGTTGAAATCTTTTAACGTCCGCGAACTATAGTACTCGTATAGCCTTCATTCGCAGTTTTCAGTTATCAATACCAATCTGTTCGCAAAGACACGTAGCTCGAAAGTTTCTGCTGGAACGAGCCGATCAAGTTGTAACAGCTTGGTTCCGTTCACGAGCATGTCCACTATCCCGGCTCTGGCTATCCAGGGAGACTAGGCAAGCCGTTATAGCATCCTCCTCGGTGTACTTCTCGTCAACACACAGAATTTTAAAATATTGGCCTGTCCTTTCACAGTGCCATTCTCTAACGCACTAGTCCTATCTAGACGATGTCAAACGTATCGAATGCAGCTGTTCAAGAATGGGGACAGAATGATCGACATATTTGTTAGACCACTGAACAAACCGAGAAACTGCCCACTTGTGAAGGGCAATGTCTTGCATGGCTGTTCCCGGCTCAATCTGGTTGCCACTTATGTTTGTTTGTTATGACAGCTCTTCACATCCACGTGGACATTGTTCGGCCACATTACCACTTGACACAATGAGATGCTGTCTTTCACGCCATGATATTGATTCAATCTTGTTCTCTGTCGGTATGATCTAGTCTGTGCTACAGCTGACACCTTGAAAAGTTTTCGAGTACTCTGACAATTCTGGGTGCTAAATCACTTCCGGTCCCATCCTTGTCTTTCGCTGAGATTGCGCTACTTTGACGCTCAAGCTGGTATATATTCATGTCATCTCTAATCCAATCTGTCGGCTCAGGCTCAGCCATGCCTATTCCTCCACTCCGAATTACAATCCCCAGCTCACTGAACCCCCAGCCCATAGACTCAGGTTATGATGAATCGCCATCGGTATCTCCATTAACATGGGCCGAAGTCACCGACGAGGCGGGCCTAGCGAGAGCCATTAAAATATTCGTCACCAATTACATCAACAACCGTTCCATGATCGCATTTGCGCGTGAGGCTTGCCCCAACGTCGACGCTGACGACCAAGTCGCCACGTATATCGATAAACTGGTCCGCACTGCTGTCAAGGACCCTTGCGTACATGTCGTCGAAGCTTACAACTTCAATTGGGTCGCGCTTGGCGAAATCCCCGACTTTGCCAACCTCCGCAACGCAACCTGGACTAAAGCTTCGGGCTTGACCTCATGGTGGTTACTCCGTGATGACCGTCAACGGGTCAGAAGTCAGTATGCCATCTCTATGATCCATGGGAAGCAGGGTGCTATCGGCCATGCGAGCAGACACTCGTCAGGTGAGAATCATCTCATGGGGACCCCGCTGAGACCACATTACGTGCTGGGCATGATCGCACAGGATCTGGGGCAGTATCCTGTCCAGGAAGCATTGGATGAGGTTCTGAGTCCGTTTATCGGGGCGGCCGAGGAACGCAACTTGAAGGTGTGGTACGATACGACGGAAGACACGACTGAGCTAGAGAGACGAGGCTTCGAGCTCGTGAGGTCTTTTTCGATCGGAAGAAATGAAGTCAATTGGCAAGGGGAAGTTGACCACAAGGGGTGTGGATTCAAGGTAGAATGTCTTGTTTGGAAACCAAAGAAGAAGAACTCGAACTCATGACAGCATCAGGCTGTGTACGGCAGATAGCAGAGAGCGAGGGCTCATGGAAGATGCCATGATGTGTTTGCTTGAGCATGCCGATATCACGGGGTTCGATGGGAGGCAACCTGGCCGTTTCGTTTGATCTTTGGCAGACGTTGGAGGGATAGCGAAGGTCAGCCTTTGTGGAATAGATAGGAGTTCGTCGTTTGCCAAATGAGGGCATCATCAACTCTTGATCGGATATATCTCTCGTTCATTTACCTTTTTCCAGTATGAGATTACTCCGATAAGCTGACCAAGGCAGTCCTCTGACGTAGTAAGGATGTCATCTAGCACATTCGGTACGTCGAGACAATATGAAACACACCTTTGGTTTAAGACTACTTCAGGCGTTCACGTTTGTATGTTGTGGGATTACCTGGACTACAAGCATCAGACCTCAGGCATAGTAGGTAGTTCTGGAGGCGAGTCTAGGCTATATAGGGCTAGCGTAACGGCGCGTCTCCAGCCGAGAACAGAAAGCTGTCCTCTTTCCTAAGCCCAGTTTAGTTCCGTTTCCCTCGACAGCATATCGATCTGTCGCACATGCTCGCTCCGCCACTACATTTGTTTTCTGCCCAGTAGACAATGAGTCTTCTACTCTCGTTATAGTATTATTCCTTTGCCCAATTCGAATCGACCTTCAGTTCGCAGATTAGAAACATTGTGATTCAAGCGTCTTTAAGAGACAAAGCCTCATTCATCTGCGCGACTGCATTCCGAAAGAGAGTTGTGAATTGGCCCGCCGTAGCAACGAGTTACGACTACTGCGCTATATAAATCTTCGACGCACTTACTCCTCCATTCCTCGTCGTTCTGGTCTTATCCTTTCGCAGCGCACATAATGCCCGTCAAGAACCGCTTCACGCGGCTGGACGCCTTTACCAAGACAGTCGAAGACGCACGAGTGCGCACCACATCCGGAGGGGTTGTAACGATAACGTCACTGCTGGTGATATTCTGGCTAGTATGGGGCGAGTGGGCAGACTATCGGCGGATAACGGTGAAGCCTGAGCTGGTGGTCGACAAAGGTCGCGGCGAGAAGATGGAGATATTCATGAACATCACATTTCCCAAGATGCCGTGCGAGCTGCTCACGCTGGATGTGATGGACGTGAGTGGGGAGATTCAGGCAGGTGTCATGCATGGGATCAGTAAGGTCAGACTGAGCGAGGCGAGCCAGGGAAGCCGGGTCATTACATCTACTAGTTTGGATCTGTGAGTACATGCGTTCAACTGCGAGCTGGTACATTAAGAATCGCAACTGACCGACCTAGACACGCAGACGAAGCAACACATCTTGACCCCTCGTACTGCGGCGAATGTTACGGGGCCCCACCCCCTGAGAATGCCCGGAAATCCGGGTGCTGCAACACCTGCGAAGAAGTACGCGACGCTTACGCCAGCAACTCGTGGTCCTTTGGCCGCGGCGAGGGCGTCGAGCAATGCCAGCGCGAGCACTATGCGGAGAAACTGGACGAGCAGCGCCGCGAAGGCTGCCGCATCGAAGGCGGCATCCGCGTCAACAAAGTCGTGGGCAACTTCCACTTGGCGCCGGGCAAGAGCTTCAGTAACGGCAACATGCATGTCCACGACCTCGACAACTACCTCAAGGACGAGGCGGACCACAGCTTCACGCACACGGTTCATAGTCTGCGCTTCGGCCCACCGCTGCCAGACGATGCGATTGAGCGCATCAGACACGGACAGACGGGATTGTGGACCAACCACCACCTGAACCCGCTCGACGGCACGACGCAGAGCACGTCGGATAAGGCGTTCAACTACATGTACTTTGTCAAGGTCGTCAGCACGGCGTATCTACCGCTCGGCTGGGAAAAGATAAAGACACCCGAGGGCCTGTCGAACACGGAAGAGACTGGCGGGATCCCCCACGAGATGGTCGCGTTGGGCCGCATGGGCCACGGATACAAGGGCAGCATCGAGACGCACCAGTACTCGGTGACAAGCCACAAGCGCAACCTGCGAGGCGGCAGCGACGAGTCTGAGGGGCACAAGGAGCGCATCCACGCCCGCGGCGGCATCCCAGGCGTCTTCTTCTCCTACGTATGACCTACCCTCCCCCCCCCCCCCCCCCTTGATTATTTCCATCCAAAGAGAGCCCCCCCAAGACACTAACAAGAACACACAGGACATCTCCCCAATGAAAGTCATCAACCGCGAAGTGCGATCTCGCTCGTTCTCGGGCTTCCTGGTCGGCATGTGTGCAGTCGTCGGTGGGACGCTCACCGTCGCGGCGGCCGTCGACCGCGCGCTGTACGAGGGCGTGAACAAGGTCAAGAAGTTCCACACGGGTTAGGGCCCCGGATTGTCGGGTTTCTTGTCTTTTCTTGCTTTTGTGTGGGTCGTCGTGTATGGTGTTTTTGAGTGCGTTGCCTGGCATTGTTAGCTTGGACGCGGAGGCTGGGGTGGAGGTGTGCGGGTGTGCGGGTGTAGAGTAGTAGTAGTAGTAAAAGTCTCAGGGGAGGAGCAGCAGCAGCAGGAGGAGGAGGTGAAGGCTAAGTAACTAGCCATGCCATGCCATGCATGTCATACTCACACTACCAACACCCAACACTCAATACCGTTCGACTGGAAGGGAAAGCGAAATCCTTTTTTCTTATATGACGCAGTGGCATGCACATTTTACAGAGCGCGGTGGGGCGGTGGGCATGGGGCGTGGGGCGTGATACAGTGGTCCTGTATGTATGTATGTATGTATGTATGTATGTATGTATGTATGTAGGCGCCGCAAAAGAAGAAGAAAAATATCTTTGTCTCTCGAGGTGTATATGGTGTATATGTATGTATGTATGTATGTATGTATGTATGTATGTATGTATGTGTGTGTGTGGACGGCGTTGATTGGGCGCTCTTTGGTTTGGTTTGGTTTGGTTTGGTTTGGTTTGGTTTGGTTTGGTTTGGTTTGGTTTGGTTTGGTTTGGTTTGGTTTGCTTTGCTTTGCTTGGTAAGGATGCCTGGGAGGTCTAGGGGTGTCATTGTTGAATATATGTATAAGGGGTCATGGCGTGTTGGAAGGGGTATATATATTTATGTATATATATTGTGGTATCTGAATCCCTCGATGACTCGATGACTCGATGACTCGTTGACGAGTGTGTGTATTCTATATTTGTATGTATATATACGTATGTATGTATGTGCGTTGTGTTGTGTGTGCCAGGTTGTGTTGTGTGTTGTGTTGTGTGTGCCAGGTTGTGTGTGCCAGGTTGTGTTGTGTTGTGTTGTATGTGTATCCATGACTACCCTCGCATCGCTTCGTCCTGCTTTCTCCCACCGTCACCGACCACCGACCAACTACCACCGCCACCGACGGAAAGTATACACTGGCTAATCTGATGCCTTGCCTCGCCTCGCCTCGTCTGTCGATTTATAGACATGTCCATATATGCGTCCATACACGTGTCCATACATGCGTCCGTCCGTCCGTCCGTCCGTCCATACATGCGTACATGTACAAATCCCAGCCCGCACAACAAATACAAAGACCCGAAACCCCAAACCCCAAATCCCAAAACCCCCACCCCCGCCCTCTCCCGGAAAGGATAAACAAACACAGTCTATTCGTCGTCGTGGTCGTAACGTCGTGTCCGTCATCATCGTGCACTTCCTCGTCCTACCTCCTCGTCCTAGTCCTACCTCCTCGTCCTACCTCCAGCCCCTACCCCCTACTCTTCACCCTCACCCTCACCCTCACCCTCATCCTCATCATCATCCTCCTCCTCCCCCCCCTCATCGCCCTCCTCACCCCCATGCCCCAACATACCCCGCATAGTCCCACCCGGCCCACCACGCCGCGCCGGCACAGCATACAAGTCCTCATTCGAAAAGCCCGCGAAACTAACACTCGGGCCCGCCCTCGAAACAGCAGCTGAAGACGCTGAAGAAGAAGAAGAAGCATCAAGCCGCCGCAGCGCACCATCGACATCACGCATTTCGACATCGCGGTCACGGTCGTGGGAAGACTTCCCGTCGGCGTCGTCCACACCAGCACCACCACCACCACCAACGCCACGAGCAAGACCCTCCGCCCGACCCGGAACCCCCACGGAGCTAACCTCCGCCACAGCCGGTTTCTCCGCGACACCCCTAAGCATATGCCGACTAGCATCGAGCATACGAACGGCGAAACCGAGCCAATCCGCGCGCTGCGCACTAACAGTGAGCGTCCAGCGATACTCGCGCAAGCGGAGGTTATAAAAGGCTTCTTCCTCGCGGGCGGGGGCGGTAGCCTGGAGGAGGGCGCCAAAGGTGCCGATGAGGGTAAAGTTGATTGCGGCGGCAAAGTGCCAGAAGGCGCGCAGGTGGGCGGGCTTGAGGCGGTTGACAAAGTCCATGGCGGAGATCAGGCGGGTTTTTGCGGCGCTGCGGCAGATGTAGGTGAGGTAGGGGTCGGGGGTGGTGGGGAGGGATTGGATGATGCGGCGGTGGAGGGTGATTTCGGTGGCGAAGTAGGCGAGGTGGAGGAAGCCGGCGGGGCTTACGCTGGAAGGGGAGGAGGAGGAGGAGGAGGAGGAGGAGGAAGAAGGGGACGGAACAGGGGCGTCCATGCGGGTGCAGGCGGGCAGTTTGGCGAACCATTCTTTGAGGCGGATTTGGACGGGCTTTGCGCGGTCGAGGATGAGGCGGGTGCTGTTGCGGCCGGCGGCGGCGAAGTCGGCGATGGCGACTTGGGTGTAGAAGGTGTCCATGACTTCGGCCATGATGCCGGTCAGGGCAATCATTTCGGAGTAGATGGCGCGGCCTTGGTCGGCTTCCGGGCTTTCGTCGAGTGTTTGGGCGGCGGTGCCGGATTGCTCGTAGAAGTCTTCGGTTGTGATGGGGCGGACGGCCCAGTTTGCGCTGAAGATGTGGCTTGGGCGGCCGTGGATGAGGGAGGACCATTTGTCTTGCATGTACAGGGCCCACGCGATACGCTTGCGTAGCCCGCGCTCCCAGGCAGGAATGGACCAGTTTGCGCAGTCGAGGTGGAGGCCGAGTTCCTGGCCGATGGCGACGAGCTGTGTTGTCAGTGACCAGGAGTCAGCACCAGGTCGCTGGAGGAGAAGGAGGCCGGCTTGGACGGTTGACAGTTTGGGACGCTCCATTGCAGCAGTCAGCGATCTCGTGGCGATAGGCTCAAGGAGGCTGGCGTCAGGCTTCACGTATTGGGCGAGACTGGGGTCGTGGGACCACCAATTGAGAGCCAGGATGTAGATTCCGGCCATCAGGGGCGGTGAGAAGGACCGGTCACCATTGCGATAGCGTTCGAGGAGGAGTTCCTTTTGGATGATGGGGAAGCTGGGGTGGACGATGCGGAAGAAGATATCTAGCAAGGCAGGACCGTGGGGTGCGACGATCTGCTCGATCTGGTTCAGAGTGTCCATATCATGGCCATATTGTTGCGTGGAATCGTCAGGAAGCATGATGAAACACTCATGGTCGTTCACCTTCCGGAGCGTGCCAAGGTCAAAAGTGCTTTCGTTGCGATTGTCGAACTTGGTCAGGCCGATGAGGAGCGGGTCGAAGGCGGTGGTGAGGCCGATGTATTTACTATGCTGTCTGCGCTGAAGGCCTAGAGTCTCGCCGAGGGCAGTGGTGTCCCGGGCAGACGTAGTGAGCAGGATCGGGCTGGGGGCAACGGGCGGAGAGGTACGAGTGATGGTCGGAGTGATGGTCGGAGTATGTGATACTAGGGCAGGAGAGTATATCTCGCTTGATCTGGAGTGATATATGAGCTAAGGGTACGAGACGAGAGCAGCCAGAGCGACAACCGACCTTTTCTTCGCAGTCTCCTCCTTGGCATCGGTGGGAACCTTCCTCTTGCGTGGCTGAGGGTCCTGGACAAAGGTACAGTCCTGCTTATGAAACTCGCACAGCACACACAGGATCTGGCCCTCGTGTATTACACAACGACTCTTCCGTCGTCTGCACGCGTCACACGGCCGTTCCCGGCGGGCCCTAGCGTTGTTGCCGTCGGACTTGTAATTGGCAGCGGATTGCGACTTTGATTTGCCGTGAGGGATGTTCTCCTTTCCGGACGGGGACGAGCGTTTCGTGGGAGGGCGTGGGCGGTTGGCGGGAATGGCGACGGGCGAAGGACGATGGGCGGAAGATTGGATGGCCACAGCCGTGGACATGGTGTACCGTTTCAGACCCGGCGGGAGGAAGCAGTGAAAGAGATAGAGAGAGAGAGATAAGAGGCCTGGCTGACAAAGACAAACACGACGGGGCAGCCGAGAGAGAGTGTGTGAAGCGGTTGGAGTGGCCAGCAATCACAGTCGGGGTGGTGGAGATAAATTGTGCTCTGGAGGATTCGCAAGCAAGCAACTACCTAGGTACGTGGGCGATAACAGAAAGCCTTGGCTTATCGCGTGTGGGACAAGTTGGAAGGGTGAGAGGACCGGGAGCAGACAAGAGTTCAAAAATGGCACAGCTTGAGTGTGTCGAAGTGTGTGTCGAAGCGCGCCGAGGAAAAGAAAAACAAAGGGATCACAACCCAAGTCAAGTGGATGGACGGATGGGGACAGGCGTGTGATACAGATATGTTTGTGCAGGCCTGATTAGGAAGTGGGTGGGTGGACAGTCTAGATGCAGAACAGGGAGATGATATAGAAGTAGTGTGTGTTCAGCAAGTAGACTCAAGACTGCTCTCGGTCAGGGCCCCAAGTTTCCAGTGACAGCAGCGAGGAGAATGAGATGGCCAATCGTTCGAGCGGTCATTGGAATGCTGTTGTTGTTTGAATCTGATGCCAATGGCGGTTGTGGGGGGAGAGGGAGGAATGGAAGGATGGGAACAGCAGCTCAGTCGGGGGGAAGCGTGGAGGGATATGGTTCCTCTGAGAGTGTATATATAAGAGGGAGAGTGGTGAGAGAGAGAGCGGGAGATAAAGGCGCGGTAGACGATAATATTCAGGAGGAGGAAGAATAATGAAGTGACAGGCAGGGCATTCGGGGCATCATACCGGGAGTGTAGTAGTGTAATGATGGGATAATAGCGTGTTAGTAGAGCAGGAAGAAGTGGGCAAAACAGGCCAAAAAGGCGAAAAAGGCGAAAAAGGCGAAAAAGGGTGGGTTGAAGTGAATTGAATGATTGGGGGAATGAATGGTGGTCTGAGCACGGAGAGAGGAGAGAGGGAAAGTGTATGGAGGGATGCATCTCGGCCGAATCAGGACTAGCGCTCCCAGTACGTAAGAAGAACCGGCTGGCTTGCGCACTGACGCACATGCACCGGATCTCACAAGATAAGGGATTTGTGTGCCTTGCTGCCTTAGCCTCTGTTCTTATGACTTTGCCCGTGCTGTCATTGGCTCGGAGCTGGAATCATGCCGTGCTCAGCCAATCACAGTCCGCTGCCTCCTCCATTTCTATGTTCAATCTTTTTACCTATTATTCACTCCTGGGCTTTGCCCTTGACTCTTGTTTCTTGACTCCTAATTACTCATTCATTCAATCCCTCCTCCCAACACTTCAACAACCTGGTCCTGCTCAGAGGTGCCAAGCCCAAGCCTATACATAGCTGCATGGAGCGACTTGACTGCTACAAGCCAAGCTGCGTTCTTTTTTTTTGCTTTGCATCCTTTGCCATTCCTACGACACATCGATTGTCCTTCCGTCGTTCATGGCTTGTCATGTCGTCGCAAGTGCCTACCTAGAGATATCAACTGTTACGTAGCTGTAACCTGCCTGCACGCCATCCTCACCGCCCATCTCCGTCGTCGGTCCCAGCATCTAATTAGTTACCTTATCCTACTCTCGAATCGGTCGATGCTATCCTCACATTTGCTTGCTTGCCTCTGGACACGAATCGCAGGTTTCATAGCATGCTAAATGCGAAATGCTAAAATGACACATTGACAAGAATGACAAAATGATGTATCATGCTGAACAAGCTATCCATCACAATGCACTCTCTCGTCAACCGATAAGAGCCTGCTGCACGTGCCCCGTCTCTCCACTTCTCTCCACAATCCACACTCTCCAGCCAGTTCCAAGGTTCGCGGTCCGAGGACCCTGGGCATAATTAAGCTACTCGATGCACATGCAGAGCAGATGCCACGTACAACAGGTACCTATGGCTATGGCTGTGTGTTCGTACAGATGAGGAGCAAATACATGTACAGAACGTAGATATGTAGAGGCACATGTAACGATATATGATATACGTATATATATATATGTACATATATATTTCTGTGTGCGTGCGTGTGTATCTTACCCAGGCTTTTCACAAGCCATCCATTCAGTCAGCTGCATGTATCCAGGCGGGTCACCACAACGGCGGCCCGCAATTCTCACGATGCATTGCTCCCGTCTTACCGCCCAAGGTGCACAGTAATTAGTCATTTCCGCCGCCTGAGGCAGAAGGCACACAGGCACAGGCACAGGCACAGGCACACGACTGACTTCCCTCCAAGAAAGAGTCCAGGTGACGACATGCAGTCCGCCAAGATATGTTCCCGCTCAGCCTCAATCCTCCGTCGTCCATCCCATCTCTTCCTACTATTAATATTCTTCATCTTCACGCTCCTACTACAGTCCACAGTGGCCACTCGCTGCCATGTGTGTCATGTGTTGTGTGCGCTGTGACATCTTTCCTAATCCTCGGTTTCGCCATCTCGTTTCACCCACTCAATCTTTCCCCTCTCTCTTTCTCTCCATTCCTTGTCTTGGATGATGCGCGCCCGTTGGCCCTACATGCATGCAGAAGCGTTGAGAGCGTGCACTCCGGGATGTGTGTAACGTGTATTTATGTCGGGGAGCACGCTCTCGATTCTATTGTAGCTGTTCTGCTCAACATCTGCAACACCGCCTACCATTGCCCGTGTTCGTCTACGAAAGCCTGCCAACGGCACACTATTTGTCCAGTGTAATGGACGATCGCTGGCTTGTGTTGCTATTTTGTTCTACTGTATGAGTTGACTGGAGATAGCACGTGTATTAACCAATTATATCACCTTGCGAGTTGAAGCTTATATGAGTATTCAGTCCAGATCAATCGCTGTAGAGCCTCTGGTACACACTCCAGACGCGTCTTGCGCGTTCTACATCAAGCCCGAAGCCATGGCGAAGTGCTCTTATTTACATCGCAGTTACCTGATGCACTTTGACACTCTCCCTCACGGCATCGGACTTGTAAGTCCGCCATAGACATTTAGCATGTCTAGCAATGTCGTCTTGCATTTGAGGCGATGATTGTTGAGCATCCAGTCTGGCATATCGACCGTCTCGTGGAGCTTGTGGACGTCTTTGTGCTGTGCTGCGAACTCGACATGTGTCTGATGCACTGTAGAATAGGATCAGGACAGCTAAATGACAAGTTGTCGAGTTTGCCATGGGCATTCAACGCTCCTCAGAATCTCTAGACTATCCTGGTCCGTCTGGCTATGCTCTGCCTTCCTTCGAGTTCTCCAGTTCCAAACGGGCGATGGACCCAAGCACATCTACCATCTCCGAGCATTAGATCCGTTCAGGTCCTCACAACTCCTTCGCTCGCATTAATATCAGTCTGCCAAACTGGAGGAGACCAAAGCACAACATGCCAAATGTTTGCCGGGTAGACGTCGCGGCTGGCTAGTACACGAGTGCACACACTTCTTCGTTTGTTTCGGTCTGGTGCTTTGCACCTTTCATCCTTTACTGATAACCTAATTCGATCGGTATCATCTTCAGACAACGTGTGAGGAGTATGATGACTACTAACACACACATATATGTCTTACTGTTCTTCGTTGCAAGATGCCACGATTCACTGTAGAGATACGCTTGGTAGCTTCTTGTGACTGCTTAGCTTGGTATGCAAACTGGTTTACCTGGGTTGCGCCCTGGTAGAGAATTCCTCAAATATTGAAAGAACTAAAAATAACACTAGGCATCTCTCGATTCGTATCATGTATGTGTACGCGTCTCACTAGAGTCCCGATAGATCCTATTGACGTGTCAACAAATCAAGATGTGACCAAACAACCACCATAGGGTTGAAATACCATAGAACTATTCAGCATAGTCATAGGGTGGAAGAACTCTACAAGTAGAACAGCAACGGTCAGCGTCAGCCATGACGCTACAGGGGTGGGCGGAGAATTGAGGGTGAGGCTTAGGGTAGATCTCGCTAAATGCATCTTACAGTAGCACGATGCGTACAGAAGAGGTTAGCGCGAATTGATTTAATCTCCAGCTTTGCGCCCTGTGGAAGCGGTTAGCGCGCCTTGGCATGGAGTAACGGCGGCTTCTCTGGGGTCGCCGGCAACAATTGCGAGGAGCCCCATCCAGGTACAGCCTCAAACCTTTCTCTACACTTGTTGATTCGCGATTCTGTAACAACTCTCCCAAGCCTGCTGTTCTCAAGACGCAACGCGCTCACCTCCAGTCGACCAGTGTCCTACTCCGCATCCCTTACGCTCAACCGCTGCCCGCTTCACCGTCACGTCCAGGGACAGATTCGCTCCACCTGCACCACTTCACAGCTTCATCAGCCAAGCGCGATGCCAACAAATCCTTGAGCGCTCTGCTGTTGCCCTCGATACACCAACTCTTAGGCATTGAAAGTGGGATAAGAGCAGTCTCGGAGACTCCGCTAGCCATCGTCATTTGCGTGATGAGCTTAGCCACGACTGATTAACCGCCGCACCTCTCACATACATCAACCCTTCACCGACGCCTTACGTCCACGAAGCTGTACCTCTACAACGTCTTACATGCGAACTGGCATTAATTTTGGCCGACCCAACACGTCGCAAACGGTTTCGTCAGCGCGCACAACGGCCCGCCAGTGCGACTTTCCCTGTACCTGCATATTCGACCCCACGTATTCAACCTCGTCGAGTACCGGGCTCACACAGCTTCTTTGGCTATCACCTCGCTATTGAATAATGGGCCCATCTGAGGGCTCGCATCAGGCTCCTGAACGGTCAGGTCCCGCTCCAAATCTCTCGAGTCGCCAATATCCGTCGCGAGACCCCACGTCGACATACAATCCAAACCCGTACCCCAAGTCACAACCAGCACCACCAATGGATCAACGACCGCGGCCCTCGCAAGACAATGTGAGCAGAGAGCTAGTGCCCACGCGTCAGTCAGAATCACAGGATAGGCAAGGAAGAGTATCGGAACAGCCATCCAGCTCCATTCCAAGAGACCGGTCACAGAAAAGCGCAAATCGGCGGCCTAGTGGCTCAAGGATATGCGGGAAGTGCAGTCAAAATCTGACAGGACAATTTGTTCGGGCTCTCGGTGACACATATCACCTGGAGTGTTTTACGTGCCATGTCAGTATCGTTGCTTTCAATCCTTCACCAACCTCAGTGCTAATTCCCTGAAACCCAGGACTGTGACAAGATCGTTGCCTCAAAGTTCTTTCCTGTCCCAGACTCTGGTCCAAACCAGTACCCTCTGTGCGAAGTCGATTACTTCAAACGTCTGGACTTATTATGCTATGCATGTGGTGGCGCACTCAGAGGCTCATACATAACTGCCCTGGACCGAAAATATCACATCGAGCATTTCACGTGTTCAGTATGCCCAACAGTGTTTGGTGCTGCTGACAGCTATTACGAACATGAAGGCAACGTCTATTGTCACTTTCACTATTCCACCCGATTCGCACAGCGTTGCAATGGGTGCCAGACTTCGATCCTCAAGCAATTCGTTGAGATTTTCCGAAATGGTCAGAACCAGCACTGGCATCCGGAATGCTACATGATCCACAAATATTGGAATGTACGCTTGGCGTCGTCAAATCAGGCTGTGATAGAGCCCGAGACGGACGACGATAAAGCATCCGACGAAGTCAGGGAAGCAGTACGAAAGAGTGAAGAGAAAGTCGAGGAAAAAGTCCTCTGGATATGGCGGACCCTATCGGCTTTCGAGGAGAAATCTGCCACTTGCATTTCAGACATGCTGCTCCATGTCAGCAATGGAGCCTACATGGAGGGTGTAATGGCTGCCAAGAAGTTCATCGTTCACATCGACCTTTTGTTTGGTGCGGCAGATAATCTCGATCAATTGCTGGTCGCTCACACCCCCAAAGGTAAGCCGCGCCCCTATTGCAAAGTGCCTCTTGTACTAAACGTATCAGGTCTGTCATATTCACGCGAAGCAAAGTTGTTGTGCAAGAAGGTCGTGGCTTTCTTCCAGCTGCTTGCAGAGTCATCCCAAACATCGGGAGTACGTCGGCTTGGTGTGACTCAGGAGCTGCTTTCTCTCGTTACAGGTCTCGCCCACTACCTCAAACTTCTCATCCGTATCTGCCTACAGGGCTCGTTACGTCTTGAAAGAGAGACTGGCAATCAGGAAGGCCTTGGAAGCTTCTTGAACGATATAAACGCCTTGGAACCGAAGATCGAGAAAGATGCAGAAGCAGACGCGAATACCGAGTCTGCGCTGTACACGCCACGCTCTGCAGATACCTGCCCCGTGTGCGAGAAATCGGTCGAGGACAGGTGTTTCAAAAATGGTCACCTTGTTTTCCACACAGGATGTATGGTTTGTCAGAATTGTGGTAATGATATGACTGAAAACATCTCGGATGCGCGTTGGACAAGCTCGAGGCAAAGAGTTTTGTGCAGTGAATGTTCGCGAATCGCCCCGGACGCGGACGGTGGTTTTGTGACGGTATCCAAACTTCGACAGTACGTCCATTTATTGAGGGTTGCCCATGCGAGGCTCTTGGCGAACCTCCGGACCAACGGTGCCCTTCCACACACCTCCGGTAAGCTATTATATAGAACCCAACGATGCCTGTCGAGCTACTGACTTTTTTTCCCCAGACGATCCAAACCTCGCAGACTACGATTCAAACAAAGGCCACCGATTGTCTGACGGTGAAGACGCACCTGGCTTGCTTCGCTCCAATACACGTTCGAAATCTTACGGCGGCTCAAGTGGGAACGACGGTCAGCAAAATTCGTACGAACAGACTCTCGGTGACATCCGCCGTCTGCGATCTCAACGACTAGATAAACACCTTTCAAGCACCATGAAGAGAGCACGAAGTTCCCGTATCATCGACGGTCCTGATGGACTTATGGGACGCTCGGACGACGCCTATGGGGACTCAATGACGGGGCAAGGTATGCATTACACGCAAGACAAAGACGCAAATGGCGAAGGCAGTGGTGCTCTCAATCTAGGTGGCAACGCCCTTGCGCTGGACGATATTCCCAGGCTTGTCGCGGCCGAGCAGGCACGAGACCAGAGGCCAAATGCTTCCAAGTACGCGCGGGGAAACCTCGTCGGCTCTGAACCGAAAGCCAGGCTTATCAACGGTCATCGTCGCGACTTCTCGGGAGGTCAAGAACTTGAGATGGCTGCCGCGGGAGAACCCATGACGCGACCCAAGAAATACTTTTCAGAGCTGTCGGCATTGGAGTATTTCATCGTGCGACACATTGCTGTTCTATCCATGGAACCCCTTCTAGAGGGCAAATTCAACCAGGAAGAACTTCTTGATCTAATCGAAACGAAGCGCAACAACTTCTGGGCTAAATTCGGCAAAGCATTCAAACCAGACTCCAAGCAGAAAGGGCCTACCAAGAAAAAGGGAATATTCGGCCGAGCACTTGAGCATACTGTCGAAATCGACGGTGCTGAGTCTACAGATGGAGTGGGCTTTGGCACCTTGAAGATTCCGGCGTTGGTCCAGGACTCCATCTCAGCGATGCGATCTATGGATATGTCCGTCGAGGGTGTTTTCCGCAAGAATGGTAACATCAGGCGACTGAAGGAGTTGGCGGAACAGATTGATAGGGATGGTGGCGACACCGTCGACCTTACCAAGGAAAACCCAGTACAAGTTGCAGCCCTGCTGAAGAAATTTCTTCGCGAGCTGCCTGATCCAATCCTGACTTTCAAGCTCTACAAGCTGTTCATTGTCGGAGCACGTACGTAATTAGTCTTCCGGTGTTCATAAACATTGCTAACGTGATTCCAGAGCTCCAAGATGAGGACAGCCGTCGTCGCGTTCTACACCTCACATGTTGTCTTCTTCCGAAAGTGCACAGAGATTGCATGGAGGTCTTGTTCTCTTTCCTCAATTGGGCCTCATCGTTCTCTACCGTAGATGAAGAAACAGGCAGCAAGATGGATATCCATAACCTCGCAACCGTGGTTGCGCCCAATATCCTCTATTCCAACACCAAAGGCATGGAAATGGACACCAGCTTCCTTGCGATCGAAGTCGTCCATACTCTCATCGAATGCAACGAGTCCATGTGCGAGGTACGTCATCACTTACAGTCAACTTCAAAGCATCAACATGTATTAATGCAGTCACAGGTTCCTGAGGATATCGTCTCCATGCTCAGCGATTCTACACTATTCGAAATCAGCCCCGACCTGACCACCAAAGAGATCCTGAAGCGTTGGGGAGAGATCGGACGCGTTCCACAAGCAACCATCACCAACACTCAAACGCAGAGACCTCGCTCTCGCGAAGGAAAGCAGGCTAACGGTGCTGCCGTGGCGCGCATCGACACAGTACCCCCTCAGTGGCAGAACGAATCATCCGTTCGACATGTAGGCGGAAATCAGCATATGACATACGGACCCTCTAGTGCTCAAAACACACCTCCACAGCACCAGCATGAGCTAGCAACTCCAAATTTGCCATATGCACATGGTCATTCGAATGGGAGCTCAGAGTCTCGTGGAGGCAGCCCTCATCGACAACCTTACCGGTCAAGCCCAGGCATGCAGAAGCAAAACCCCATGGGTATCACTGGAGCCGGTTGATCAAGCCAGAAACAGACTGCGCTACACCTAAGAGGTGTTTTTGCAGATCGCCCCTACCTGTATAGCACCACCCAGGACATATCCACGACGTATTGCTGGATATGCATAGGACTACCCCATCCTTTGACTTGCATCTGGAAAAAAAAGGCGTTTTGGAATTCAATCATGTTAATCATTTGCATAAAATTGCTAAGCGAGAAGGAAAGAAGAATCCGAAAGCGAAGGTCCATATCATCGACGGACTGGTCGGCCCTCGCGCTCGCGTCTTAATGTCCGTCTCTAATCGGGAATGGAAGGAGGGGGGGAAGGGTGTTGGAGGGGTTTTATATTTCGCGATACGAAGAGGGAGCATCACTGAGGAAAGCTGGAAACATACCCAACACACGGACGCACACACACAAATACCATTCAGCCAGCCAGCCAGCCAGCCAGCCTTACTACTAGCAAGAGAGCCATTACGAAAAGAAAAGAAGCATGTACGGGAGTCTGTTTGTTTATGATCTTTCCGTCTTTGGGTAGCCCCATTTTTTTGTTCTTCTTCTTCTTTTCTGTCTCTCGCTTCACCTCTCACTTACTTCCTCAACAACGCACACAGCAGCTCGAAAGCACAGCCAGCCAGCCAGCCAGCCAGCCAGCCAGCCAGCCAGCCAGCCAGCCAGCGGGGAAAGGGAAACCGGTCGTGCATGAAGCAACAACTCCTTGGTTGATCGAGGATATTCTGCTTGTTGAATGATTTGGTGGTGCGTGGGGTTTGCTCTGGCATGTTTAGCTTGTTGTTGTAGTTGTTGTTGTTGTTGTTGTCCCATCCATCATTGCGCCTTTTTTGCGTTGGTTGTGTGTGTTTTTGTCGTGTAGAGATGGGAAGAAGAATTGAGATGAGATGAGATGAGATGAGATGAGATGAGATGAGATGAAAATGGGATGGGATGGAGACGAGAAATGAAAGATGAGAATGACCAATGAATGCAATGGAAGCTGCTGCTGCTGCTGCTGGTGGATGATATGATACCATATGGTGTGTGTTTGTGTGTTTGTGTGTTTGGTGTCTGTGTGTTTGTGTTTGTGTGTTTGGTGTTTGTGTGTGTCCCTTGGCTGCACTGCACTGCACGGACATGGGACCTGGACAACGGAGAAGATGGGAGAGATGAGTGGAGAAGACGGAAAGACGGAACCTATGGGGGGAAGTGGAGTGGAGTGGAGTGTAGGCGAATTGATGATGGATTCGCGGGCTTTTTGTTTGTTTTGCTCGCTGGGTGAATTGAAGCCTTTAGGGGGCGCTAGTCAGAGTCAGCGTTAGGGTTTAGGGTCTAGGGTCTAGGGTTGATTGGTTGGGTGTTTAGGTCAAAGTCAGGGTCAAGGTCAGGCAGGGTCAAATGCAAATGCAAATGCAAATTCAAAGTCAAAGTCAAAGTTTCAAAAAAAATTCAATGGTTCAACGGTTCACGTGCAGATCCCCGTATTTGAGATTTGAGATTGGAGATTGGAGATTGGAGATTGGAGATTGGAGATTTGAGATTTGAGATTTGAGATTTGAGATTGGAGATTCGAGATTTGAAGAGTGTGATGGGAGGGGGTAGTGGTCTTGGGGTTATGGGGTTATGTGGTTTCTTTTTGATAGGTTGGGCTGTCTCCTTATTCCTCTGGGACGATGCTTGCCTTCTTTCTTTCCTTCTTTCTCATCCCCTTATTACTTCCCTTATCTATCGCCGTACATGCACGCATGCCATCCCATGCAAATTAAAGCCTCGGTCGGGGCCGGGCATGGAGATATATATATCCTGTGACGCTCTCTGATTATCATGCTATACTACACTACGCTATACTCTCTACCCAAACCCCCCGCCCCCCCCTTGGATGCCCCAAACTCACGTCAAAAACCCCTTCTTCCCCAAATACTTAATCGCCTCGAGCGCAAGCTTATTCGCCTCGGCAACCTCCTGCGCCGCCCAGCGGTCGCGGAGAGTGATTCTCTGCTTCCTCTTATGCTTCCTGCTGTTCTCGTCGTTATCGTTGCCAGCACCGTGCCGCCGCCGTCGTCGCCGCTCCTGCTGCTGCTCCTGCTCCTCGGCTGTTTGCTGGTGGCGGAATCTGCAGCGGGGTCCGAATTTGCAGTGGCGGTTGGATTTGCGGAGTGAGGGGCAGAGTTTGGGGTGTGTGGTTTTGGTGGGGGCGTTGTGCGGGGGAGGATGATGATGGTGTGGTGGGGGAATGAAGAGGGGGTTTGGAGGGAGTTTTGAGGAGAGGGTTTCGGGGTGGGCGGAGGAGGAGGAGGAGTCTGAGTCTGAGTTTGAGTCTGAGGAGTCTGGGTCTGAGGGGGAGAGGGCGGAGGAGCTGGATATTATGGATGAGGTGTCGGATAGGGAGGCGTTGATGTTGGTCTCGTGGTCGGAGTTGGCTTGGTCGGCTTGGTCGTCGGAGTCTGAGTCGCTGGCGTAGTTGAGGTTGAGACTGATGGTTGGGTTTGTGTCTTGTCGTCGGAGTGGATTCGAGCTGGTGGTTGCTGTGGCGGCGACAGGAGGTTTACGGTTGTCTGTGGACTCCTGGGCGCGTCTTCGTGGGGTGTTGAGGTCTTCGTTTCGATCACGGGTTTGCGTGTCGTTGTCCCGGGCAGGTGCTGGAGCTGCTTTGGGGTATTCTTTCGACCTGCTTTCGATGCGTTCGGTGCGTGATGAGGGCTCGCATCCTCGCTGTAACTGCAGCAGTTTATCGCGCAGCTCGGCAGCTTCCTGTTTCTTTTGTTGGACGCGTGCTTGGGTAGGGAATTCTCTTCGGCGCTCTGCCCTCCACGCAGCGATTTCGGCCGCGTTGCTTAGCTTTACAGTGCGGTCACCGTACTCGATTCTGATCGTGTCGATGGACCCGGCATAGTGTGCTTCCTCGTCAATCTCCTCCTCCTCGCTGGAGTATTGCGGCTCTTCCTCATTTATCAGGCCTAAATGCGTAGTCTTTCGTTTCTTGTTGCTCCTGCTATCTTTTGAGTGTTCGCTCGGTCGTGAAGCAGGAGATACAGGGGTCGGGAGCGAGAAGCCAAAGCTAGGGACTGAAGGGGCGACGGCTACGCGCTGCCTGACTTGGGGCTTGTTCGATGTGCCTCGTCCACGGCCTCTGGGCGATTGGTGATCCTTACGAGAGTCCCTCGGGCCGCTCGAATTATACATTCTCTCTGTTCTGGGCGCAGAAGCGTTACGGTCTTGTGCTGCTACGCCTGGGTGGGACTCCTGATTGTAGGTGTTGGCTGAATGTTGCGGACTCGACGCGGGCCGAGCGTTTGACAGGTGGGCTTGAGCTTGATTGAGCTTGGTCTGGAACTCCGGTGAGTTCCACATCATCTGGGCAGCGGTAGTGTATGCCGCATACTGCTGTTGCATCTCGGGTGGCAGAGTTTGGCTTCCGTTCACGTTCGTCGCGTTCTGGTCGTTTGCTATAATTCCCGTAGACGACTGATTCGGGATGCTTCTGTGTTCGCTCGACTGTATCGCGGTCTGCTTGTCGTGACTATTCCGGTTCCCGTCAGGTCTCCCATGTTGATTGGTCGCCGTTCCCCTTCCTCCTCTTGCACCATACCTAGCTCCTCTGCTCCCTCTATGATTTTGACCCCTTCCTCCACCTGTGCCATGATTATGAGCTCTACTACTGTACTGTGTTCCATCATTATGCGAATTGGGTGTAAAAGACGACGCCGGGCTATTGAAGCTCTCGACCGGCGCAGCTTTTGGCGGAGGCGGAGGTAGAGGAGGAAACGTGAAAGCAGCTGGCATAGTGCGTCTTGTAGAAAAGATCAACGTGAGCCGCTTCGGTCATTATACAGCATTTATCAGTCTAGGTAAGGATATGATAATAGTATGCACGTTTGTCGCATCGAAAGCTATTCCTCGAAGAGAAATGGTGATAGTGGTCCGAGCTCCGGAACGTAACGCTAAAATTCTTAACTCCGCACTACCGTCATTCTTTTTCTTGCGACGCGTTCGGGCGCGTCTCGGAAAAGGGTCATTCTGGATGAAAGCGGAGAACGATACCAGTATGTTCCTAGATGAAAGTAGCTCACAATGTTTGTTCTTGTATGGAATAATTTCTTTACCGATATCTGCAACACTTCTAGCTAAGACACAATTTTCAGACTTCGATATCCGATCTGATCCCGATTGATCCAAAAGATTTCACAAAGCCCACGCCTGATGCCATAAAGGACAACATACATAGCAAATACTCAAACAAGGTAGAATATCCCGTCAATGTATCTGTACGATGGCTGATCAAAGCCCAGGTTCTACAACAAGTCGGCCTTTGCATATGCGTTTTCGATATAGAAAAGATCTCCGATGGCCTCATAGGTCACGGGTCTGGCATAGTATACGTGCATGGTATGCTCAATTATCGGGTTTCTTGCAATATCTGACTAAAGCAACCATTTAGTTGACTTTCGACTTTTGGTATTTCGACCATTCAAAGGTGAAATCCTTCAGGGGCGCATAATACGTAGCGACGAAAATGCCATCAAAAGTAGGCACTCATCAGGTCGCGGCTCATGTATGCTGACAAACATTTAGTCGGCCTCGAATTCTTCGAAGATATTACCGCTCCTGCACCTACTTCTCTTTTTGAGGACACAACATTGTACGCATCATTTTATGTACAGCTCGATTCTACAGCTAATTCTCTGCAGTGATGCGAAGGAATTGTCCTGGGTCTGGACACCAGAGGGAGGTGATGGCGAGCTCTACTTTGACTTGGGGGAAGTCATCCGTTTTCGCGTCGAATCCGAAGAGTGGCATGACCGATCACCCCAAGCCCCTGGATCTGAAGATTCTGGCAAGGATGATCAGCCACCTTATAGTTTGCTTGTTCGTATCACGATGGCGAGGCTCAATTGCAGTATGCTGACTCCATCAGGTATCAATGCAGCAATCAGGCCTTGGACTCACCATGTGGTGGGACGAAGAAAGGGCAGAGGAGGCGGAACAGAGCCACAGTCCCACATAGCCGCACAAAGTGATGGCCACGGTTTGCATACGCTACGCACTCATCCTGCACATTTGTGTCATATCCTATGCATCTGTGCTTCTCTGTGTGAATAACAAGGCCCGGTGATATACCTGCTAACTTGGCTTAGACACGCGGAGGGGGTTGGGTTGTTTTCACCATGAGCAACGAAGCTTGCAAGCTTGAGCGGAGACGAGTCATGCAGGTTTAAGCATGAAAATATGTACTATATACTTTGGCTGGACGAAGGAGGTCTAAGTATCTTCTTCTAGTTCTCGCATATCTCATTCTTTTCTCTCCATGATTCATCATCGAATGAGTTCATTTGAAGCTCACTCCAACAAGTCAATCCTGAGTATTCTTCCGCGCGAACACATGCGGGTAGTTTTTTAGTGTTGGACAGGCAATGAATTTTGAAGAGTTGGAGTCGCCGATGGCCAGACGCAGGACAGGAGTCATTCCGCTGTGATCGAAGCTCGTTACAGTAATTATTGCCTGATCAGGTTTAGTTGCTTACGGCAGGCCGAGGTATCTCCTGGTCATCATTCATTCAACGTCCATGCGCCTCTTACAGCCTCACCACGAGGCTTGGTCGCAGGGCGTAATATATGCATCGCAATATGCGTAGTTCATCTCGGCTCATTTGTTGTATCTTGCCTTACGGTAAGGCTCCCCCACCACGAAGCAAGTATATCCAAGACCGGCCGTTTGCTCTGCTTCACGAAGCGATGTTCTGCATTGCAGAAAAGACGCAATATGACACCTTAATAGCCTACCTCTAAGACCCCACACAAGGATCAGAATTCGAGGCTCATTAGGTATGGATAGTTTGCCTCACTTTCCGCCTCACGATCTATCGCGTACCCATGATTATGGGATGTCCTGCCGAGAATCAACAGTTTGGTTCACCAGAAATCTTCCGGACGTCGAGGTCTTGTGGGCACTCGCATATCCTTTCAATGGCTCCAGACAAAAAATGTTAAGTTGCTACTTCCATCTCGGTATTCTAGCCGTACGCGAGCCTTTCATTGCAATACTCCTCTGATCAGTTCCATTACCCCTGCATCGAATTACCAAATTAGATACATGGCAATCCATGAAACTTCTCACGCCACCAACGCCCTCTTTCGAAAGCTCGTGGCAACGTCCCACCTCTGCAACAACGAGGCTGATACCGGTACATATCTTCTGGTTTGGCCAACTGCTTCAAGTCCATAGGGCCTTTAGAGTGACGAGTGCCTCTCGAAGAAGCGCAATTTTCTAGATGTGTTGCTTCTCAGGTTCCGCAATTTAGGTACCACTTGGAAAACTCGTTTGGACTCTGTCTTATCAAAGAAGATGAGATGATATTGTATGTTCAAGTCTGCCTCGTCCACTCTATTACAACGGTATCGAGCTAGACTTATATCGCCCGGCACCTCGTAGCCACTGGATTTCTCGCTCGCCCTATGGCTTGCAATTTTCAGACGGATGCGTGCGCTGGAAATTCAATGACAGTCTCCCATGACCAGACGATTGGCCCTCTCTAGCTGCCCTGGATTCACTGGTCTGGTTATGCACCTATTGCACCTGTTCTACCTGTCCAATTGTCTATATCTAGCTTCTCAAGGCTACTCCTTTCCCTTCTTCAAGTCTATTGTTAAGATTTCAACGCTATTCAATAGATATTGAGCAGCCTCACCAGTCCAGTCCACAGGATCCACATACCTAAAGTCTTACGCTCGTCACCGACCTAAGAAGCTTTCTATTCATTTGGTTATTCATATTCCAATCACTATCACCGGTAATTCATCTTCAGTCTACACAGCACTTCCAACTTTGGTCATGGATTCCGCAGGTAAGGGCAAAATATCGCCGATTACTTTCTTCGACGCGCCAGTGTGAGTACAGTCAAGCGGGCATCCTAATCCATCAACAGCAAAACATACGAATCTCGATACCACAGATTTGGTCATCTCCATAACCCTCCGTCAGGACCAGGCAGCTCGACTCAGAACTCCAGTATGTATTGGTACCTAATTTCCCGTTACACAGTATCTGAATACCGTTCTGCTCAAGAGGTTCAGTGGTCACACTGAGACTGGAAGAGTTAGCACGAGATTGATGAAGTACTTAATTTGACCGTGCTGATCCTGCTCAAGCGGCCTTCTGTGAAAAGCTGCAAACCGGAATCAGCCCAGGCTCTCGACATAGATGCCACGAGATACGAAGAAGAGTCGGAAGAAATTCGAGAGTTGACTTACTTCATGGATTCCCTCCACAGCCATCGTCAAGACAATCAATCCACTGGATCTACCTGTCCACCTTCTTGTAACACTGCCCTGGCCTTAGGTGACCAAGCGAAGCCGCGTAGTCACAATCCATTGGTATCATTCCTCACTGGTTCGTACACAACTTACGATCGACTCATGCAGTCAAAGCTCTCAACAGACTCGACAAGCAATGGTATACAGTGGTCTGCTCTGGAATTATCTACCAACAACGTTCTAGTTGACAGTACAAGACGATCGTCCCGTGTTCCACCCGGATCCCGTGAACATTAGATTAATTGCTGCCCATATATCCTATCACTTTTGCGCTCCTGGTAATTTTTCCTCTGCCCTTGCTTCGATACCATTCCAAACAGTCTCATACCAATCTGGTCTTAAGCTAGTCATCTATGATATGCGATCAGTATGGACACCCTCGATCTTAGCAATAGCTTTACCTCTGCCGGTTTTAGCCTACTGGCGTTCCGCATGCCGGGCAGCATTTACCTGGGATTACCCAGACCGTGGATCCTTCACTCAAACATTTGGGACACTTTCGGCCAGGTACCTTTCGAATGGTCAGCTTGAATTTTCTCTAGAATATACTATCGTTTGTCAACATACAGTGTAGTCCGTCGGAGCAATATCAGCATTGATCTGCTGGTTCACATTTGTGACTCTGTCATTGGAACCGGAGGCACACATGAGGAAGAATTAAGGAGTCTGTGGTTGTTTTACAAAAGCCTGGCTTGGTCTGGATAGCCACTTGAGTTTGAGACGTTTACGATTGGAATTCGGAGGATATGAGCAAGCCATTCGACCTGAAGCGATGCCTCGAATTTATAGTCAAACCTCTCGCAATCGTCTCCGGTCACCGCAAGTTGCTGCGACACCAACTACTCCGATATCTGGCCATACATACCACCAGGTATAAGGGAGACGCAGTGTTAGCCAAGCAAGTGGAAGATGAAGCGGTGAAAGCGCAGTTGATACCAAGCCAGTGGGTAGGGTGCATGGAGCTATAGACGATAGGAACGAGGGGCGTCTGTTTAGTCGTGGACGTGGTACTAGGAGGTTGCTTTCTAGCTCATGGCTGCGATGGGCTGCATGACGAGGCGCAAAAGACATTAATATCGTCAATATACACCACATTGATCTATAGGGCAACGAAACAAACACACCGCAGGAATACTGACCCGCTCTGTTGGATGTCAGGGAGTGCCAAAGGGCCGGTATTCTGGTATTTTCACATTTCTGTAGTACCACCACTATGACGAGTTTTCGTGTCTCCTGCTAGTGCCTGGTTATTGAAGACAGGCGTCGGACAAGGCTGAATTTTGGTTACCCAAGACAACTAGAGACCCGTTTCGAAGTGGATATATGCAGCACGACGCCTATTATTGAGTTTGTGTCCGCTCAGATCCGCTTGCTGCGGGGCCCTAAAAGACAACTATTTCCGTTTGACTCGTCAATATATATGATAGGTCATATAGTACTACCTCTAATCACCAGGCGCGAGCACAGGTGTCATTGCACGGACCAGGTGTTTGTGCATCTATAGAGCTATCTATTAGAAGATTCGGTTCATTCTTATACAATATCGGCAGCTTCGCCGAGGCGGCCCAAGTCTTCGATCATCTTTGAACTACTCTGTATCGATTTTCTACCGTCAATCTCTAGACTGATCTGCAAGCTGCATCATATAACTCCGTAGTTATGTGTTCCGTCGGGATCTATACACAATAGTCCTTGAATGCCCTACAGATATTGAAAGATATATGACAGGGTTCGGTTTAGAATCTTGGGTAAACATCCTGGGTTAAAAACTAGTCGTCATGTTCTGTCAGTCACTTTCTGCGTGTAGTTAGCACCGTCGGCTTCATTATACGGGGAACTGCTTCTTATCACGAGCGATATCAGTGGCTGCGGATATACATCCGAGCAGCCAATTGTAAGCTCTGCCGGGCTTGCCGTCGCAGTTGTACGCAAAGGATGACAACGCATGACGCTGAGTAGCGGAGGTGCGACATGCGACGAAAGTGACTAATCGAAGCATGTTTATAGGGGAACTGTGACGAAGCAAGTATTGTAGCATGCAAAAAGCTAGAGAGGTCCTTTGCCAAAACATGATGGTTGCCGATGATTGGCTCAGAGACTTCTCAAAGGATGTCGCAAGATGGCTCCTCCCGGAATCTGCATGGCTCTATTTCTCGATCAGAGTGGGACTACAGGGATATCCCTGAGCAACACTATTCGATTGCTTGGGTCAATACCAGATGCTCAGTGAAGGGTAGCCATATCCTGGGTCGTTTGCTGCTGTGTGAGCACTGTAATTTGCAACTTTAGTCGACCTAGGGTATGATCTCTGAGGCTCTTTCACAATCCTAGTAACGTAGACCACACTCGCAAGCTCGAGATCAATGGTTAGGTCAAGTATTGACTACCGTGTGGAAGATCTTTATATGGTAACTATGACACAATGAACAGCGTCACTTCTAATCTATCAGCATATAGCAGTCCCAAATTAAGATTTGATCCTCGCTGGCGTCACTCACCGCCATGTCAACATGGGATTCTAAAAAGCTCCAAGAATGTTTCGATGGGTGTCAGATACGCATTCTTTTCTCAAGTGCAATGGCCGCAGTCTCGGTGGTCCATCCCTATCTATAGACTAGGACCGAACAATGTGATCGCCGAGTATTGGTGGCTTACTTGATTACGACAGTGCCTTCTGAAGAATACCCTATGATTCCCTGGTGATTCCGGGGCGGGCGTAATTGCATATACACAGCGATCCATTTGCAGTTATCCCTTGTTGTGTATGGTGCTGAGTTCACCGTTATAGATCCCAAGGAATGTGTAACAAGAGACATTAAGCAAAACAAGCAACCCTAGAGACCTTTACCCCCTCAAAGCATTAGGTGTGCCCTTGGGAAGATGTTCTCATTACTTCTTGTGTGATACTGTTGTGAGGTTTGGAGTAGAGAGACAGTCAGGGCGCATCATCGTCCTAGCTAGTAGGAGATCAGTTGTAGTGTTACAAGGGCATTGTGCCGCACTATGCCAGCAGTGGTTGGTTAAGATGCACACCTCTATCAAATGGATGTCTGAGGCCTTATAGAGTTTCAAAATCTTTCGACTACTTGACTAATTATGCAACAGAAGACATCTCACTGCGAAGATGAACTAACTTCAATACTAGAAGAGCATTTAAGCACATATAGCAATCCCTAACTATACTACCAGCCATTTCTCTACCAACCTGTGCGTCTGTTGAGTACTACCCTCATACCAGAGTCATAACCCCTGCATGCTCGAAACCTGAACCGACCGATCGCGGGATACAACCCTTTGTGAACAGCCGCTCGATGCGCATCAACACATTTGGCTGACTATATCTCCCTCCCGCCATCGGAACCCGTCGTCAAGATCTCCAGCATCAATCGCATGAGGATGCCCATGCCACAATACCCATGCTATTTCCGCTTTCCTCCGGAAGGATTTTCATTCCACTGCCCGCAAACAGCCGTCCAGGGTCATCCAAGGAGGTGGGAGAATAATCTCATTGGACAGGGGTTTATCCTTCACGTTTTCGCATCGGGCCGTGGCTACGGTTGCGCTCTCCCACTTCCCCGAGATAAAGTAAATTGCCGAGCCCTGTCACACGGTCACGACAACGACAGGTTTTCGAAACATGAGCTTACGGACGCGACTAGCGCCAGGGGGCGTTAAGCAACCATATACATGACGACCAAAATTAGGGAGACGGAATATAGGCAAGAGCATCTTGTAATTCACGACTATACAACTCATCCATCAAACAGAAAGGGCGAAAAGTCAACTTCGCCGAAAGCAAAAATGATGAATGCACTAATCGAGAATAATGCAACCAAGTCTCGACAAAGTTAACTGGACACAGGGAAGTGACCCAGCACGCATCATACACTTTCCAAAAGATTGTCTCCCCATAACCGTTGCACTAGACGATTTATGAGGTTATCCAGGGATCATGTGTACATGACGGCCGCATCTCACTTACTGCAAGATGTACCAGGTCAATCGACGCCGCCACGGCAGCCACCAGCGCACCCCTAACGCTCGTACATATGACATGGAGACCAGATCACGACATACCCACGGAATATGCTTGCAGAGCAAACTAAACTTGCACCGCAGAGTATCAAGTAACTCATGGCCCGTCGACCGGATCGATTCGCAACAAGAGCACAAGATAGCATCATCGGACAGCCGTCTATGGCACCAGCGAAAACAAAATTGAAACACAGTTCAAAGCACAAAGCTTCAGCCAGGCTCTCTGTATACCTCCCTCTGACTCGTCATAGATATACTGTCCACACTCCCTGCCTACCATTCCCTCGGAAGCTCCTCCCCTCGGAGCTTCACCCTTACCCTTCCCCTGCCCTGCCCTGCCCTACCCAACCCAATCCCAGTACAAAGGCACAGCATCCCAACGCCCGCTGTCGTGCAACATCGTACCGACCCTCGTCTACCAAGCCTCCCAGAAAACTTGTCACGCCACAATCAGCAAATTAACAGCTGAGTCCGGGCAGACCGCCCTTCGTCCTCGGCACTATTTGCTGTGCTTCTACGATGCTGATATCTCCCGTCCCTCGGACATCCTCGGTCGGCACTAATTACTATTATGTCGGCCTGAACCAGTGGCTTGGATGGTGAGGCGGCTGCGGGGATTGTATCGCATGGCTACCGTGAATTGCGATCGCACCCTTGCACGACCCGCTGCGCTGGTACCGGAATGGTGACAGTCTGTCAGATATAACATTCGAGGGGGACGACACCTGTCTTGCAATCATGGAATCTTGGCGGTGCTGTGAATCGTGCCTTCCGGGAGAAAATCCTTGCGGGACGTTGGTGCTAGGTAGTCGTGTACAGGGAGTGACCGGACATGAAATAGGCATTGGAGCACGTGAGGTGGAGAGATAGACGGATAGGCACATAGCAGGAGCATACAAGATGATTGAGACGATATTGCTGTACATACCGGGGTGGAGGCTTGAGTAGCACCAAGGCACTGCGAAGTCGGCATGAATGACTAGAGGATGACGGCAAGAGATTGAAGGTGAGGCAAAGTTCCGCAAGCCCAGGCGCAACATTAGCATCATGAGTGCAGTGTAATAGGAATGTATTCCCTCGCCGAACAGATCCGAAATGAATCCCTGGATGCTGGGAATATGGAGGCGTCTTCAGCCCGCAAAGTTGCTACGAAGTAAATCTGCTGGTCTCTGACAACAGCGATCACACCTTTCTCGAATAAACCGCTCAGCCAGATATGTTCAGCTTCTCTACGGCATCACCAAGAGTATTCCCAACGCCGGAATCTTTGCTCATTCGCAACGTCTTCGTGATACGGACCCATATGACGCCTTTCGACAGAACACCCTCAGAGTCATAGAGGTGGAGCATACGATAACCGGGTTGAAGTCTATCAACACGGTAACAAGCCCAGCCAGCCAGATCGTCACGAAGCCTGTCGTCATCCATGAGCTTGAACCTGTTGGGCACACAGTCAGTAAATGATCCGGGGGAAAGATCGCGGTGTATGCGGGATGCCGAAATTTGAGTACGTGACTGACAGAGATTTTTCTGGTGTGCAATAAGTATGATCTGTCATCCCTGGTTCACGGGTACTTCATGCATGCAGCTCCCCGCGCGGTTGGGCGCCGGTGCTGCTTCATGTATGCAGGCAGACACATAACACAATGCAAACAGAGTCGAACGACCAAATACATACAGCATGGTATGTAGACAGAAGGAGGAAGATAGCACTATGCCGTACGTACCTTACAAAGGATAGAGCAGGCACTACGCCGCTCACATTCTTGAATCGCAAGACTTCACGCTTAAAGTCAGGGTTGAGTCCCTTCGCGGTCTTCGTTCGTTCCTTGTATTCGCCTTCTTTCGCCTTCGAGCCACCTTTAGGCTCTCCAAATCGCTCTTCAGGTTGTTCAACATGAATCTCGCATTTCACATAAGGGTGGAACTTGGTAGGATCCTCCTCGGGTGGTAGCGGCAGATCTTGACCAGCAAAAAATTCTATCTCAAGGTCCATGGTACCACAGTCTGAGGCCACTTCCTGGTGTGAAGATATGCTGTGGCTGCGATAAGCCTCTGGCTTCAGGACCCAGCCGCCGGTACCTGCAAACATGGCCTCATTAAGCATCATACCGGCGTCCCATTTTTGCCAATTCAGCGCAACGATCTGAACGCCGCGCCGCCAGAAAACAGCAGCGTCCAAATTTGAGGAAGACACGCGAGTGCCCTTCGGATAAGCACGCATGAGGAAACTTCTGTTGTGCTTGAAAAGGGCAGATGGTGTCTGTTCATGAACCTCCATAAGTTTGCCTTCAGACAGAGAAAAGATATGAGTGGGAACTGTGGCCTCGGGCTTGTCGAAACCAGAAAAGTGATAACTACGTGTGTATATACCCAAAGAGCTTAGCTTGTCAATAATCTTCGCCTTCTTCTCCACAGGCTTCTTCCGGGCCGCAGTGGTCTTGTCGTCATCCGACGAAGAAGGAGACGAAGAAGTGTCTACTTTGCGTATGGGCTTCGGAGCTGGAATCGACTCTGGCTCTGGCTCTGTCGCAGGTGCCTTTGGCGGCGAGTACTTGACTTTGATCAATATCTTATTTTTCAGTTCTGACAGCTTTGGTAAGGTAACCGCATCAGCCGTTGCTCCATCAGGTATCGACGGCAAGTTGACCATGAGGTGGCCCCAACATTGCTTCATGATCTCGACCATAACCTCTTGTTGTTCAGGGCCCGTGTGGACCTCGAGACTAATAATGACCGGGAGGTTGGAGCTCACGAAGGCATACTTTGCAATGACCTCACAAACTGATCTAAATGAGATCTCCTTCGTCGCAGTGTAGCCGTGCAGAACCCTCGGTTCTACACGCGATCCTGTCGATGTCCATGGTTTGATCCTCGTGTCTGTCGTGGGTACCCGTTCAACGCGCTCGGGAGAGTTTTCCTGCGAAGAGTCTTTATCTGAATCCTTGTCTATCTTCCGCTTAACTTTGCTCTTTAGCCTACTGAACGCAGACGGCTTCTTCTCTTTATTTGCATCCTCAGTCTCCGAGTCAGAATCGTCGCCATCCCAAACGTCAATTTCAACGCAACGACAGCCACGGAGAAGGACATTCTTGTACGCATCTGGGCTAGAGTCGCTAGAGAGCTGGTTGCCAGTCAAATAGGTGTTATGGCTTGATGATATGAAGTAGTTGGAGATCTCGTAGGAGCTGTCGGTCTCTGGTAAGACCGTAGCGTCGCTGCCACCCGGGCCGGCCATGAACTTGGTGAAAGCACCACTATCTAGCACGACTATGTCCTTTGCTGCCTTCTCAGCTGCTTCAGACGACCATCCTTGAATATCGTGCAGAAAGCCCGCAACGCCATTACCCTCTCCTCTTAGATTGTACTTCGCGTGCGACTCCTCATATGCGACATGTATGTAGTGCTCGAGTTCTGGTGTAATGTGATCGACCTGCCATGCACGATGCGAGGTACTGAGTGCTGCACCTCCGCCTGCCTGCTCTTCTGAATCTTGTGTTAGCGACATGGTGAGAACCGTAGGAGCTCCGAAAGGTGCCTTGAACCCACTGAAAGTAGGCCAGGTATTGGATGTACTCGTAGACGGGGTTGGAGCGTTTGATTCGAGGATTTTAACAGTGGAGGCCCTATATCTCTCGTTCCGCCGTCTCGTAGAGTGGCGGCGTATGAACTTGTCCAACATTAGCAAGCAGATTAAGCGACTACATTTGTGATGGCATTGATACGCGTTTGCCGTGTGACCGTAGAGAAGAGCACATGCGGCCTTCTATGGCGCATCTGAGGCGGTATAGGAGTAAGAATAGTCAGGATGGTCTCAAGTGATATGCGCTGGAGCTGAAAACAGTGACGAAGGATGCGTGGTGGGGCTAATCTTACAATCAGTGATCCCTCAGGGCTAAATCAATAGAGGTATGTTTGCACGACAAGTTGTCGTTCACTAAGTAATATACGGCGTAGCTATTGTTGAGAGCCGACGGTAGGAGGAACGGAGGACAGTAGCGGTAGTGGTAAGAGCGATGCTTCATTCACGAGCCGTAGCCGCATTTTGTCTCAGTGGAGATGGATGAATCCATCTAGATGGGATCTTGGTGGAGCTCCCTTGGCCGCCAGCTGTGCTTTGCTGAGGTGGCTGAGTGTGCACGCCTTCCCTCCCGCTGCACTGCCCACTAGAATCGTGCCAGCACCTACCTTCACCATGGTCAGAGATTCTTCTCTCGACACGATTGCTACGATGCTTTCACTCCTTTGTAGCGTACTATGCGGTTTCAGAATTTAGGTGCAGGGTGTTATGATGGAGCTCGATGAAAGAACTGGGGAACAGCGGGCCAATTTAGCGTCAGCGGTGTTGTCCAACGTCATAGGGGTCCGATCCATCCTGTCCTAAAAGAATCTTGGAAACATAATCCTTCTTTACTACAGATACAGGCACGAACCAGCCAGCCACTGAACATGACTTTTGATACACGCAAAGAGGCCGAAGATGCTGTGAAGTCATGGGGCTTCTCCCATGTCTTCACCTGGACCGACGGGCCGTAAGCAATCTACCATATACACAAGTATAATACTCACATATATACCTAATGCTTAGCAATGCTCACTATCCCTCACATACGCATCCGGGTGCTACAACGCATCTCATTTTGAGAGGTTCCTTGACGATGACCTATCCGGATGACCCGAATCCAAAGAAAGAGACTTTGGGTGCCGGCGCCCGGTGGGATGTAGACGCCAGAAAACTTCACGAAGTCTGGATTGGTGATGAAGGATGTACGTACGTTATCGGTGAATAGGCAGGTTATTCAATCATCAGAACACCAAAACTCTACAAGCAGTTCAAATCTGCACACGTGACGGCGTGACCCGAACAATGACGCCATCGAGTTGCGGTAAGTGCTTGATAAGTGCGTTGCTACTACTAGCGATATGCCATTGATCAAGCATTGCAGTTCTCACATGGAGTATCTACCAGGAAAGTCATTTTGCAACCAAGGTCGAGAACCTTATCCGTATACTTGACGGATCTTGAGCCAGGTCTAAAAACCACCACGTCACAACGATATACCCGCAACTATTAGTCGCTAACGTCTTCTTCGTACTTTTCAACCTGTCCACTTTCAGCCAACTTAACAGCTTGTTCCACGCTAGCTCGCCTACGCTTCGTCTGCGGCCATGTTGCTAAGCATACTGTCTTGGAAGAAAGCTGGTTCCTGCTTGATAGCATCTTCGCTCGAACCATCATTGAAATCGAAAGAAAAGTTGGCATTGGGAAACAGCATGTTGTCCGGAAGAGCAAATTCGTCAACGCCATCATGAATCTGGGCAGTCTCCTCTTTCATCTCAGGCTCCTTGGCTTTAACCTTACGCTTGCTGGGTGTATCTGATCCGTTTGCCACAGCCTTCTTCTTGGGCGTAGCGCGTGGCTTCTTGGTCGGTGTAGCTTCCTCGGAATCATCCTTCGCAGCTGGATAGAGAATCAGTATTGAAGTCCAAGTGGATCCTGTGTGACTTGGGTAACAAGGCATGGAAAACATCTACTGACCAGTACCACGTTTCTTGGGAGTGACCGCAATAGGGATTCCGGCGTCACTGTCCATTTGTGCCTTTATCTCCTTGGCACGCTTTACAACCGGGCGGAATTGATGCTGGAATGAATTGACAGTGCGTTGGCCGTCAAGGGCGCTCATCATTGCGTAGGCTGTGTTGGGAATAGAGGTGATTCCTTGCGCGGCCAGTACAGTCGCCATGGTATCTAAAGAGAATGCCATTTGCTTGGCATCATAACTCGAGTTTCCCGGTTTGGTTGCCATGTTGACTATCGAAAATCCGGTGAGCGTTCAAGAACAAGGTGCGATGGTTGACCTATGACCCTTTAGTAAAGTCTCACTGGTTCACCATGCTCGAAGTCAGAGCCACGGAAGGATGACCTACCGAGGGCGGAACTGCTGTCAAACTAATCCGGGCTAGGAGAAAACTTGCCTTGGTCCAGTGAGAGTGGAAGAGAGGTTTAAGAGGAAGAGCAAGGTGGCGAGACAGAGAGATGAATCGCGATCTATCCGTTTCGATCGAAGCCTAATGGAAGGCCAAAGGTTCACGCACCGCTGAAGTGAACAAGGTGAAAACGAATTGTTATCACCTCGATAGCGACAACGTGCTTCGCCGAATCTAGCCGTAAACAGCTACGAAATTGGCTGACACTGATCGTTAACGATAGTGCTACCATAACAGTGTAACGTGCCGCGATTTTGCGTGGTCAAGAATTAACTCATCTACTTGATTCACTGTTCACCATAGTGCGGGTTATAATCGGCTTTTTACAGATAGCAACTGGATGGTAGGGAATGTTGGTGCTTGTTCACTTGTGTAGGTCTTATGTACCTGCTCTTCCATTTGATAGCCTGATGTCGCTATTAAGAGAATGTGTATAAGCTGAATCATGCTTCTAGGTAGTAAGATAGATCATTACGCGATCTCCCTCCTATATCTGGCGTTCTTATATATCCGAGCTATAGCCAATTGATAAATATATGAGGAAAAGTCCTCATGGTAGATCTACGAGTATTAGTACATGTCTCTCTTCATGTGATAGCCTGCTGAGAAAATTTGTCGAGTTCGTGTATCATATAAGTATATGATGGGTGAGTCTATACATACGGACGTTGCATGTTGGCCGATTTTATGGCTTATGCATGTATAGGACCCTGACCGCCGGTGCCCCTCAACACTAGATGGCACGTGCGCTGTGACGTGACTTATCGACAAAACTTCGGAACGGTTCTTTTTGTAATCACGTTCTTAGGCCGCCATACACTGCAAACGCCGTAACCTCGGGTTCCTTACACATCTCTGTTTCTATCGTCAGTCCAGAGGTGTATAACAGATTTCTACTGCTATCAGTCTCTTGCAGCATTGAATCTCAAACTTTGCGATATTGTCTCCTCTGCCTCATCCACAATGGCGCAGACCGCCACCGTCCGGGAGATCACAAGTGATGGTGATTTCTCACAGCACACGAGCTCCCTCGCACCTAGCACACTCCTAGTTGTATACTTCCATGCACCATGGGCTGCGCCGTGCACACAAATGTCTGCTGTACTCAACGCGCTTGCCGGCACATACACACTCGAATCACCACCTCAAATATCCTTCCTCTCAATAAACGCAGAAGACCTTCCAGATATCTCCGAGCAATATGATGTGACGGCCGTGCCGTTCATCGCACTACAGAAAGACGGAAAGACCTTGGAGACTATCTCAGGTGGTGACGCGGCCAAAGTGCGAACAACGATTGAGAAGTACGCCGGCAAGAGCGCGACTAAGAATGAGCTCCCACCGGCACAGAGCGTGACAAGACCAGCCGAGGAGGCGAACGGCTCAGCGACTGGGAATGTAGCGAAGAATCTGTCTGCGTATGCGCCGAGCGCGGACGACCCGAAGACGGCACCGGAATACTCAAGCAACGATGCGCCTAGCAAAGAGGAGCTCAATGCTCGTCTGGAGGGTCTGGTAAAGGCCGCGCCGGTGATGCTGTTCATGAAGGGAACCCCAAGTGCGCCTCAATGTGGGTTCAGCAGACAGACGGTGAGTTTACTTCGGGAGAAGGGCATACGGTACGGCTTCTTCAACATCTTGGCCGACGACGACGTGAGGCAGGGACTGAAGGAATATGGCGATTGGCCAACATACCCTCAGCTGTGGGTCGATGGTGAACTTGTTGGCGGGCTGGATATTGTAAGTGACGTGCGTGTGGTGACTGACTGGACCAACATGCTGACTAGTACCAGGTACGTGAGGAGTTTAGCAACGATGAGGGCTTTTTGAAAGATTATGCCGTCAGCACACAGCGCAACACTGGTGGACCAGCAGCCCCTGAGGCTCAGACTCAGACTGCGTGAAGTCCCAGCGAATGCAAAACGTGGAAGGGAGACAGTTGCTACGCCAGTGGTTGATAGCAGCAACAATAGCTCTCTTCTATAAGTGAATATAGACAAGATATCCAATGACTTTGCGACATCACACATCCGACACTCGGAACTGTATCAACACCGTACATGTTTGTCACCTCCTACTATCATTCAGGGAATAACGTACCCGCATGAGTTGTCCGCACAAGTAGCAAGAAGACCCATCACACCACGACACACCTTTCCACGCCCTGACACCAACACCATTCCGAAGAAAAAGACATCTACGTAACAGAAGTGACTTACAGCCAGCACTCCAGTCCGAGCACATCGATCCATAACGCAGAGATCAAATATGCGCCTTTCCCTCCCTCTCAGTTTGCCCATGACCCCTATTCCATCCCATTCCGATCCCAAAGCCCCTTCAACACACCTTTACATCCCGTCTTCAAAAATGCCACGAAACCACACCCCATCACCCTCACCACCCGCATACCGCGAAAGGCCCTCACGTCATTCCTCCCCTCCACCACCATACACCAGCCTCTCCACTCCCCCCTTCCCACCCCTCCTCCTCCTCCACCAACACCGCATCCACAACTCCCCCTTCACAGACGTCGACCTCACACCCCTCTCTCACCCCCTACCCAAACATCCACCCCACGTGCCCGACCCCCCCGGATACGCAGACCACCACGCCGACACGCTGATCTCGGATTATACAATCTTCGATTTACAGCCGCAGCAGCAGCACGGTGATGGTGACGTGGGGCAGTTAGATAATACGCGCGAGAGCCACGTGCAGATTACATTCCCCGCGCCCGTGGCGACGCACAGCTTTATCAGGCGGTTGCCGGGCGGGTATCGGATTCCGGATGATTGGCCTGGGGATGGAGGGGGGTGGAGGGTGCGGGGGGGTGGTGGTCGTGGTCGTGGTGTGGGAGGAGCAGGTGGTGGTGGTGGTGTAGATGGAGGAGAAAGGGGAAGGGGACGAAGGTGCGGGATATGGGCGATGATGACGCAGCGCTGGGGGTTTCTGCCGGTGGCGATTGTTTGTGTTTTGGTTGTTTGGGGGGTTGTTGTTGGGTTGTTTTTGGTTGTTTGGCGGAGGGGGAGGGGGAGTGGGAGTGGGTAGAGGTGGAGGTAGGACATTTTGGTATATGGGTTGAGGGGTGAATGGATAGCGGTAGGAGGGTGGATTTGGTGTTGATGGTGTGGATGATGATGATGGGATACTGGTGGGTGTTGTTCGAGTGGTCTGGTGTTTGTGATTTCATCAGTGTTTGAACGATTATAGGGCTATGCGGATGATACAGATGGGATTCTGGGATCTCGCTATCCGAATTTCAGAGCACGTACTTCTATTTGCACAAGCTTGATACAGCTGCTGCATCGAATGCATCGCGTAGCTACTGACATATACCGCATCGGGTACCCATCCACCATCACTCCTTCCACATAGCCAATAAGGCACCTTCCTCCACGCATTGGAAATCAGTAAGCATTCTGTTAGTCATCATCGAATACCGTCACGGGTGACCCGCCGCCACGGACAAGTTTTGACCCGTTCTCAGCCTGATGTCCAACCGCTCATAGCATGTCCAGCCTTCAGTCGAGATCGAAGACGATACTGGGATATGGTTGCAGCTTATTGCTGCAACTGCAGATCTGCACTTTTTTGGGTGTACTTGGGCGGTTTGCTCAGGGTTCATGATGTCTCAGGAACGTGGGGAGCATATATGGTGGAGAGTGGGTTGTAGGATGTGTGAGGCTGAGGATGCACACTGAATGGGCTGCTGGGCTGCTGGGGGGATTGGGGGTTTATAGGTGTAGATCACGCATGGTAGTAGGATCATGTTGCTGATGGCCTGCTCCAGGATCTAAGGAATCGCGGATTTTACACGCCCGTCAGCTCCTATAAGCCATGCGAACTAGACATCATAACAACACAGTCGCAGTATCCGGTAGTGTAGTTTGGGATCTGTCAGCCGCAGGTGTTTCTCTCTCGTTCATAAGCACATATCACCCGCATATGAGCACATATATTGGTGCTGCATCTCGCTCGTGATCTGTTCCAGGATCTCTCCCTAAGCTATGTTAAATGGTCCGGAGCATGCATAGACCAAATCAGCCATGATGAGCTCTGCAGCCTGTCTAGTGCTGTCTCAGGGGCAAATTTTCTGATAAAAAAAGCACATATTGAACATAATACCAAAGCAGGGTATGGAAGGCTTCAATGTAGTTCAATAGAGTATCGTGTAAACGAGAATAGGGGATCTTGCGCCTGTTGAATCCTCGGGAAGAGCAGCACACTTCATGCGGGCCGTTGTGATATGTCACGCATATATCGCCTCTCCATATGCACGTCGGCTGACGAGTCACAGACCTGTTTGCCTGCGGAAGTCCCAATGTGATACGGAAGAGTGAGGCTGCTCGGACAAATCAAGGGGCTGAAAGGTCTCGCCGCTGCGAATGGAAGACGTTGTGTGGTATTTCCCACTATGGTAGTGGTTCATGTTGCTCAACAAGCCGCTCGTGTCGCTCTGATATGCAAACTGCGTGGTAACGCATGCCCGGCATGTCTAATAAGGTAGGCAGACTTCCGTACACGCCTGTAAGCCGTCAGCACCACCACACACCATCAGCTCCTGCCGTCGGACAATCGGGCAGTAGTAATTATCTGACAGCGATCATAGATAGTCCTAGGACACCACCATCTGCTACTGCGGCACAGGAACGCGCAATCTGATTTCTCAAACTAGCGCGTGTAATGCGGGGAACGGGAAAGTCGAACGCGTCCTGCGAGCCTAAAAAGTCTCCTAATCTCATGGTTGACGAATATGCCCAGGATGCCGAGGCACAGAACTGCTTGACCCAGGGAGCTGGAACCATGTCGCGACCAATTTCCCCGGGAGTCTGGCAGGGATCATGCTCGCAGTGTGTAAAAGAAAATATTGACGGTATAGCATGTCTGCTTTGACTTTGTTGAAATCCAGTATTAGAGCATCAAAGCAGCAGGTTAGACGAAGGATAGCGTGGACAAACAGCTATTTTCTCCTCACTTTCGCGCATGCCTTGCAATATGGCCTGCGAAAGACTGCAGTGGTCGTTGAACTGGAGCAACCCGTCCGGGAGGTAATCAGGAGGGTAGGAAATCTAAAGATGGTCGATCTTAGCTTCGAAGGGTGCATATGCAGCCGAGTGGATGCTATGATAGACATATGCGATGATAAGCTAACCCTTCTTTCTGTCGTGACTGTATTTGCATGGGTAATCCTCATTGTCGAGGCTGTCCTGCCTGGCTTCGAAACGTCAAGTGGACCTATGATGACCAAGCGACCTGTGTCAGCCGAAAGATATCCTCGGTGATGATAAGGAAGCGGCAGTCAATCTCAACACGATGTACGACAATCGACTAGGTTATGCATTTGTCTAAACAATTGCAATCATGACGCCTTGTTTGCCGCATGTAACCAAGGTATATCTGATCTGAGGGAGAATAGCAGCGGGATTCATGGTTATTGGTCTGCTTCCATGAACTAGCAGTGAGTTGTATGAAAGTAGAAAGTAGAAAGAAGACTAGGATTGGGTCACATTGACGTACGGTGGAAGACGGAATGGGGGCGGCCGCCCGGTAATTCCGGAGCGGCACTTTATTGTCCTTCCCTATTGGGTGAATGCGATGCCGCGGAAGAGAAATAGGTACTTGAGCAACACAACTACGTGACGAAAACATCCGCAGGGAAGGACGGCTGCTGCTAGATCGTTTGTCAGTTGGGCTTGTTATGCTGGGCAGCTGCTCGGATGATAATATGACTGGCTTACATTGATTGTATGCATCGTTCGCACCGTACATGAGAGATCTACGCAAACTTCGAAGGCAAACAAATGCCCAGCATGCTACAGAGCCTCACATCAGAAATCTTGTTGGCAAAACGTGCGTCAAAGATGACACCAAGGTAGTTTTGTGTCGACTTATTATGGGTAGAACTGATTGCCCGTCATTGATCGCAACACGGATACGAACAGGCGGCAAGCGTGGTATGAGCACATGTAGGATGTATGCCTACGCCTCACGGCGTGACAAGGGCGTCAACAAGTCCAGAATCTATCTGATCTTCCTCTCGAGGCTGAACCTCAAAGCAGACTTTCGCTGAGAGAATGAGAGTATGCCTAGATCGCGAAACACAAGCAGTGGCCAATTAGGGGAACCCGTGTAAGGCAAGTTAGATCAGGAGATCCGTTGTCCTGAAGTCTAGTCCTATCTGCACCAGCCAGAACTTTCAGTAATAGTGATGTTCGTCAGCTTTCCTGGAAGTAGATGACAATACGGTGGATCTGCTTGCTCGCTGGTTTTCCAGGAGATGAGCACTGTTTCATAAGGTTCATGGTGAGCACGTGCAGAATCCTATGTTGTTGCAGAGTCTCGACTAGGGAAAGTCAAATGCATTCGTGTACGTAGCCAGCCATAGCGCTTTACATTCTGAAGGCTTGTGATATCCGGCTTGACTGTACAAGGACAGAAGACTGAATGAATACCGAGACAGACCCAAGTAAAGAAACTTCCCTGCAATTGGCTGCCCCTAGTCTCAACCTGTTGACTGACTTGCAGGAAAAAGACTCCGTAACGGACGGCAGAGTCGTGGAAAAGGGCGCTTAGAGGATGACGGCCAGGGTGAAAAGGCAATACTCTTATCCAATAGAAAAGCCGTGCAGCCGAAATTAGAGGCAAGCCTTTTTTGTGATTGCATCAACCATCACGCTCCGAACCGCTGGCTCCGTCTTTTGGCTAGCATCGTCTTTCACTTTATCAGATCGAATCCCACCAGCTCGTGGGGAGTCCCGTGACGCGGATGCGAAAAGATCACCTCATACATATACAACATTGGAGTGGAGCGGGATGGTAAGCTACCCTGCGCGGGACGGGCAAGCTTCGGCGAGCGGTGAAGATACGATGACACGTCAGGCTCCATTAGAGCTGCAAAAATGGAGCGCATGTCATTGATAGAACCCGAGAGCTTTGCAGATGTTTTCAAAGATATTTTCAAGATGACTCTCTCTCCCTGTCTCTCTAATGTATGCCTTGTGGTATAGCCCAGGAGTGGCAGTGGAAGCGCTGCAAGTGGTTCGATACTGATACTGGTTGGGGAGTCATAATTAGGTAGCCCACAGCGCGCAGGAAATCCCGGATATGAGCTTGTTTGGTAGTCTTACGAGCCGGGCTACGCCTGAGTCCCTCTCGAACATACATGTTATTCGAGTTATACCAGGCTGTCGCGCAGTCATAGAGGAGCCCTATGCGACAGACAGCTTTGAAAGTGGGGGTCATAGAGCCAAACCCCGGCCGCGACTCTCAGCCCAACGTCGCTAAAAGACCATGCAGCGGAAGTGGGTGGTAGAGTAATAAGAACCTAGGGAGAGAGTGTGTGTAAGAGAGGGAGAGAGAGAAGGGGGGGGGGGTGTACCGATCAAGGAGGGGGCTGGGAAAGAGAAAATTGAGGGTTGAGCGAACCACACACAGCCCGGCCAGGCAGCGCGTTGATGGCCGAAAGCACGGACGAGGCGGAGGCCAATTGAAATACTTTGCAGCTCCCAATCATTGCTGTTCTCTTCTTCCCCAGCTCCCCAGTTTCCAACTGTTTCGTCCAACCACTCCATCGTGATCGTCGCTAGCTCCATTCCACCAAGCAAGCAGCACGACTCTCCTTCAGCCAAACATATCTCGACGTTCACCATATCAGCCAGTCCCAGTCGAACAACGTGAAGCAGCCTGAAGCTTGAAGCCTGGAGCCTGGAGCAAGCGTCTCGTTCGCAAGGACCTCTCGCAGAACAGGAAACCCTCACTCGCTACTACACCCTCACCTCCAGATCACGCGCCTCAAAACAAGCCTCTCTCTCTCTCTCTCGAGACACTACTGTACATCCAAGTCTCGTGACCGTCACTGTCTGCGGTCTCCGCTTTGAGTAAGCAAACCACTCCCTTGCTCTTCGAACGCGTCCTCGACCTTCTCGACAGTAGTCAGTCACAACACGCTGAGGCTGTTTTGGCTGTCCTGTCTTTCTCACTTGTCGCGCCTAGAAGGGTTAATACTGCCAGCATCACAGCTGTGTGTACCCGCTCAGTTGTGAGCCCTTGTTTCACTATTTCGCGCGCGCGCCACGCAACTACTGACTGAAGCCAAGTTTTGGTACTGACTGCCGCTTATTCAGCTTCCTGCCAGGCCAGCCCACCATCAACTACCACTACACACACACCACCACCACCATTACGCCCAGCGCGCTGCTACTCCATCGCATGTCGCGTCGCAAGCCGGCTGCTTGATATTATCTCATCTCTCACAGTCTCTATACAGACTTCACTCATCTCGTCCTCAATCTAGCTGTCGCATTGGCCAACGTCATCCGGCGACGCTGACGGCACAGCAAAACTGCGGCGAGGCGACGACTCACGAGCGCATTAACGCGGTAAGGGCCCTCGTCCGGCATGCAATGCCAACGCATCACCTCCAATCGCCGTCTCCGCCTGCGCCAGCGCATGGCCATTTCCCTCCCCACCTCCGTCTCAATTGCTTCTTACTCGCTGTATCTGACCTTTCTAACGAGTCTTTGCTGTTCTTCCAGAAACCGGTATAATCATTCATCGCTTCTACTGGCCCTTTCCTCCGACGCTCCTTCATAACCCCACAATCCACCATTCCTCCCTCAGACGCGCATTGCCTTCTCTCCGGTGAGCACTTCCCTGGCGCACCGCCTCAAATCATCTCTGTGCGCATAGTTGACGAAATAGAGTTGACTTGACCCTAGCTGGCCTCCGCCAGTCAAGCTGCCCGCTCACATTACCACTATCAGAGCCGCCTCATCGTCGCTGGCCACCCAATTGACAACGCATCATCCTTCGTACCGCGAATACTAGCTCTACCTCCAAACGTTGAGGCCTGACAGCACTGCCCAGCGCAATCACGAAGTCTAGAAGTCACCGGTCCTGGCATTGTCGCGCCCAAAGATAGCACAAACATAATAGCTGACTTGCGCGCGTCGAATCCTCATCTAACTAGGTGTGTATCCTGCTGAGAAGAATCCAAGACCTGTTATTGGAGGCAACAACTGACCTGAACTTAGCACGAGCTACATCCATCCGCCACTAGTCTTTGACCATCGACTCAGGTTACGGGACTTATCGCATCCTCTGTACCCTGCCTGTATTGCAAGCGACCGAAGCTCAATCTCCCAATCGCGTACGCGTACCTCGTCGAAGGCCTATCACTCGCCCACCTTGCGGAAGCTATAGTGCTGAGCCGTATATCAATACTGGTTACAAAGAGTCTGATAGAGAGCTACATCTGAACGCGTCATTAAGTCGCCGCGCGACTCACTGCATACATCTGTCTACACATCTGTTGCACTCGCGCAATCATGACTGAATACGCGCCTCCATATCAGCAGAACCATCACGGTCATGCTCCCTCACACATGCAAAGCTACCCCTCCGCACAACAGAACCCTGTACCGGGGAGCGCCTCCATAACATCACCGACCCAACAAGGGCAAATGCATCAGCCCTTCAACCAGACATCGCCTATACTCCCCTCACAGGGACACAACTATTCACAAGGAGGGCATCAAAATCCACAGAGTCACCAGGTACACCAACCAATGGCATACCAATATGGCGTACACTCAGCCATTTATAATCATAACATGTCGCCCACCCAAGCTCAACAGATGGCGACCGCAGCAGCAGCAGGGCCACAGTATTATCCCATGGGCGATCAATCGATACAAGGTCAAATGAGCCAAGATCCCCGCGCATCGCCACGCATTGGAGTAAATAAGGATTCTCGTGGCCCTCCTCGATCGCCTACACAAGGCTCCGGTCCCATGGGCCAGCCCGGTATACAGTCGCAGGTTCAGATGCCTCCACAGCGTCGCGTAAGTACACAGTTGACCAGCCCTGCTGTGCAGCAGCCTCCACAAGCAGTCATGGGACATGGAGCTCGTCCGGCTGTCCCGGCGCCGATGCCTCAGCAACAGCCCCAGCAGCCTCAGCAATCACCCGAAATGGTATCGGGGGGCGCGGAAGAGTCCCCTCTCTACGTGAATGCCAAACAATTCCATCGTATTCTTAAACGACGCATGGCAAGACAGAAACTCGAGGACCAACTCAGACTGACGTCGAAGGGTCGGAAACCTTACCTTCACGAGTCCCGGCATAATCACGCCATGCGACGACCCCGTGGCCCTGGCGGGCGCTTCTTGACAGCTGATGAAGTGGCGGCTATGGAAGCGAACGGCACACTGCCTACCGATGATGGGCCCGACAACAAGGAGAACACACCAGCAAAGCGATCGAAGCCACAGCAGGGTTCAGCCAAGAGGAAAGCTGACGGAGAAGCGAAAGGCACTCTCGCGAAGAAATCGAAAAAGGCCAGCGAGAGTGCAGAGGAAGAGGAGGAAGACGAGGACGAAGATGACGATTGATCTGATCGTACAGGTTTTGGAACCTCGTCGTCTTGAAGTCTACTCCTTGTCTGCATCATATTTACACCATAATGAGGTCACGAAGCGCAACTTGCTACATGCTTTGTTCTACGTCGTCCGGCGATCAGAATGTATCCCCACTTTACTTTCAGCTCGGCAGGTGCACTGATTCCATATACCCGGAATGCAGTGACCCATAACCTGGCCTCTCACGATGTCATTACCGGGCTGATCTCTCCATTGGTGTCATCGTTACGAATTTCCTTCCAAACTCACGACACGTGGAACTTTCCGAGATACCAACAGGCATTGGGACGGACTATGGCATTGGCATGGGCTTGGACTGATTGAGCGCGCATTAGAAGGACTTTCCCCCACCGGAACATGTGAAATTCTGAATTCTCCTGGAAATGCATCTGACACAAACTGTTCTTATCACATTCGCTCATACCTCGTTTCCTCATGTTACGTGCCCCCTCTTCTCATCAACCGAGCGGTTGAGGAAGCAAGGGCGGAGGAGCGCTATCAAATGATTTATGAAATACGCGGGTCTTCCACATCTATACGAGGTGCTTGAAATCACCTAGATTGGTCAATCGCATCAAGAAAAAATATTTTGACATTCTTTTACGACTCTGGATACGGAAATACATTTTGTGCTGGGTCGTTGACTATGTTTGATGATGGAGGAACGAGCTGTGTAATATACCCCAATGTCACGTCAAGTTGAAATTTGAGATATCTGTGACAGATAGTAGTGTACGAAGGCCAAATGATCCAGTGGATCTAGCTGACTAGAAATTGTGAGAAGCTGTGCACATGACGGATGTCCTCATCGTGAAACTTGGTGAAACTTGTTATTGCTGATTATTGCTGATTAAACGCTGCTTTTCGAGACGACCGAACAACGCATCCTAGAGGTAGATTCCTTTTTGGGATATTCTTTGCTTTGGTCACTCGATTGAAATAATATCGCCGGTGGGTCCGGCAAACAGTATCGTGTGTCATAGAATTCGATACGTCCTTGAACGTACAATAGAGCTTTACTTCATACGAGGATGACTTGCACTCATTATATGTTTTACGCAGGCTGAGTGGTGTTGTTGAGTGCAAGCGTACCTAGGTAAGGTCATAAACTTCTTAGTCAGCGTACACCTCCGACCTCCGACCAAGGTTTTTAGCATTGTCCAGTCCACAACTTAGAGCTTGAAAACCATCCTCAAATTCGGGTGTACACGGCGAACAGGCTATTCCAAGGCCTCAATTCCGCTGTACCAGCCTCTACCTATCACAATATGCTGTCCAGAGCAATACGGCGTTCCCTCCTGGAGCCAGCGACCGCCGCGCTCCCACCAACCTTCCTCCTCCCCTTCCGCGCCCATCTCTCAACCCAACCGCACAGCACCAGCACAACATCAACCGACCCATCAACCCTCTCATCGCCACTCCACAGCGGCAAAAATGCCGCCAGCGCATCCTCCGCAAAAGCAACCGCCCGCAACAATGAGCGTCTCGGACCCCTAGCCGACGGCTCACAAGGCATCTCAGTCCCCAGGACCACCCTACCACTACCATCATCCACACCCACACAGCGCAGCAGCACTGTAGATCTACACGAGTCCATCCACTCCATGCTCCCCTTGCTACGCGCCCAACCGCCGTACTACATCCAGGTGCAGATCCACGGCAAGAACTACCTGCTCACGGCCGGCGACGAGCTGCGTCTGCCGTTCCTGATGCCAGATGTGTCGCCCGGCGACGTGCTGCGGCTGAACCGCGCGACGCACATTGGCTCGCGGGATTTCACGCTGCGGGCTGCGGCGAGCAAAAAGGGGACGCGGGTCGCGCCGAAGGTGACGCGGTATCTGGACGAGCGGTTGTTTGTGTGTCGGGCTACGGTGATGGGGGTGGATAGCGAGCCGATGCGGTTTCTGGAGAAGACGAAGAGGAGGCAGAGGCATGTTAAGACGGTGAAGAGTAAGCATCGGTTCACGGTGCTGCGGATTGGGGAGGTTACGGTCAAGTCGGTGGAGGATGCTGAGCGGGCGAATGCGGAGGAGCCGTTGAGTGGTGATTCGATCTTTGGGATGGAGGAGGATGTTGATGATGTGCAGCAGACTGTGGTGGAAATGAATCAGAGGAATGGGAGATCGGCTATTTAAGAACCTGGACGTGCGGATGTATAAATTGTATTATATGGTACAATGCCAGTAGAATACCACCACGAGGTTGCATTACTGCAGCGTTGACCTCGATTCTTTTGTGTATGATTTGAGTACCAGTGTTGCTTTGTATCCTGTTCTATTTCGACACTCGCCCGTGACCCTATCCCCTGAAGCGCCTTTCGCTATGCTGTATATGAAAAATGCGGCCTTTTATCAATGTGCCATGTTTTCCTCGTAAAACTCCTGTACTGTGGTCAATATTTGGTAGCTTATAACGACAGCCATGGTACGTACAGGTTGCCGATTTTGAATCAACGTCGTAATTTTCTCGACCTCTTCCGCCAAGCTCTGCACATTGGCGTCCCATTTTCGAACCTCCTTGCCTACAGCACGTTCAGCGTGCTTGGTCTTTCTTTCTCCACTGCCTTCGCCTTCGAAGAAAATGAATCTGTCAATCTGATCAATGTACCCTGCCAAGCGGCCTTGCTCTATCATCTGCGCCGCATAACTCTCCGCACGCTCTGCGTTTACGCCGAGAAGCACCCCAAGCTCATCGAATCCGATATTGCTGTATAGCCGAGATGCAGCCAGGAGGTTGTGCTCCAGGACAGCCTTCTCGAGCACAGTCGAGCCATCCGCGGTTTTGGCGAGCTGGTGCTGTTCTAGCGTCGTCTCGAAGGCCTTGACTTGTTCCGGAGAGAGAATCCGGTCCAGGAAAATCTTTTCTAGGATGCCAAACTGCTCGATTGTCGAGGCGCGCTCGTCCTTGTACAGCCGGGCCAGCGTCTTCGCCCGCGTGGGTCCAGCAGGAGCAAGGACGGCACAGGTGATGGCCTTGCCGAGCACCATGAGCCGTTCGGCCTCATCGACGTCGGCCTCGAAGCTGACGCCGTGATACGATGCGCTGGCCTCGAGGAACTGGCGCTGCGAGTCCAAAATGCGGGCCTGGCTGAGCTGGAACATGAGCTTCGTCGCCTTGTCCTGCACGTGGAAGAGGACGTTCTTCACGTGGTTCAGGTACGACATGGCGTTTGTGGGGTCGTCGTCCTCCAAGTAGCATCGCACAATCCTGATCCATATCTGTGCCTTGTCGTCGTCGGAGATGGCGCGCTGCGAGGAGTCCAGCGTGATGGTTTGGAGCACCTTGGCAGCGCCGGAGTAGTCCTCGAGCTCCTGGTATGCGTCTGAGAGCGACTCTTTGATCTTTGTGTCTTGTTCTTCGAAGGAGACGACGCGGGGTTGCAGTATCTCGAGCACGCGGGTGCCTACTTCGATCTTTGTGTTTGCATCTTGTAGATTGCGGTATTCCTCGACGAAGGAGGCTAGGAGCGGTCGCGAGGTCACGATGCCATTGGAGTCGCCCAGTATTGATTCGGCGTATGCGATTAGGTTCGGGCCCAGGTGCTCGTCTGATGTGGTGGAAACGATCTTGGAGAGCAGTGTGTTGTATCTCGTCGGTCTAGAATTCGCGGGAGAGTCTTCGAGCTGGAGGAGGGCTTCGAGGACTTCTGGAGCAGACATTGTGGGTTGTAATGCCACTTTGGGTGTCTTCGATATGGAATCTTCAAAGAAAAGTTGTTGGCTTATATGGGAAGTGTCGTTTAGAGCTCTAGGCAGCTCGCCGGCGCTTGGTGCAGCCAGGTGGGGTCAAACTAGGTTACTCAGGCGCGGCAGCTGCGCCGTGCTCGGCCATGGATCCGTATAAGCTTGTCCAGACCTGCTTCCCATTTACAGGGCGAAACAACGTTTGCGCCTCTCTACACAGTTCGATTCACAGCATCTTCTTCAACCAGATCACACTAGAGACAGTTACAGACACATCCACTCGAGCTCTTGGAACTTTTATATCGTTGTCGCTCGTCATGGCGGCCATGAATGGGGTCAAGGTAGAGGACGACATGAAGATCAAGCCAGATCCGGAAGACGAAGCCGAGGGAGGCTTTGCGGACGACGACGAATACGAAGACACAGGTGAGCTCACTATGCCGCGCGAAGAGCAGGAGATATGGCTCGCAAAAGTCCCAAAATGGATGTGGGAAGCATTATCAGAGGCGAACGACTCGGAGGAGCCATTGCACATAGGACAACTAAATACATACGAGGACTTGAGCCTGAAGCCTGCGGAGAGAGAGCGTGAGAAGACCCACAGATTTGTGTTCAACAAAGACTTCAAGAGGGCGAGCAAGATACCGAAGGAATACGAACTCGAATTCACGAAAGCCGACCCGCCTAACATGCATATCTTTTCGGAGAAGGACCTGCCGGGATACAAAGCGAATCCATTCAGTCGGAGCAATAAGCAAGACTACAATGCCGGCAAAGCTCAAGGTGTTCAGAAGGGCAGACGATATAGGAAGGCCATCCCGAAGCAGACAGCTCTCCTGCGGTCTATAAGAAAAGAGCTCAGCTGCACGCCAGTAGACAATAAGGAGTACCATGAATTCATGGAGAAGCGCAAGAAGCAGGTCGAGAAGTCCCAGATTACACTGGAGAGTGGTGGTGACTACCTGCCCACGAATGCGGACATGAACTTTGGAACTCTTATCGTAAGCAGCTCGAACCGGCAAGAATATATACATGTACTAATTACTGTGTGCAGAGAGGTACAACCAAAAAGAAGAGTGGACAGGACAATAAAGCTGCGCGCATTCCAGAGGTGGAACTGGTTCCGATGCTGTTCGATGCCTTCAAGCAATACAAATACTGGAGTCTCAAAACGCTGCGCACAAGGACCAGACAGCCAGAGCAGTATCTCAAGCAAGTCCTTTCTGGTATCGCCGAGCTCGTTACTTCTGGTCCTTTCAACGGCAACTGGACGCTTAAGAAGGAGAGCTACATCGATTTCGATGATGCCAACGTGGAAGAAATAGCCCCTGAGGCCGGAGACCCATCGTCACCTGAGGATGTCGACGACCTAGAAGACGACGAGGATGAGGAGATGGAGGATGTAGTTTAAAGAGGGGCCTTTTATATATCGTCCCCGGATGTCTATTTCAGTGGTTGTTCTAACAGCATAGCATGGCGTTCTTGTGGGGGCAGTGGCTTCTTAAAATGGCACATTGATGCTATGCCGCACCATACATTTGAGATATTTGAGGGCTTTGGATGTGTTACTAATGATCAACTTGATCAATTTAATCTGCGTATACGTTCCTCTTTTTTGGTTGATTGTTGGCATGCGTTTTGAGTTTCTGTGCTAAGTCTTGTAGGACCTGCCGCGTACGAACAACACAGAGACTAGAATTTGTCCGCATGTGTAACTTATGCATAGTGTCAGTGGTATGAACATGTCTGGTATCTCCAAGTTCATTCCAACAATGCGAGTATATGATCACTAACCTATACCGCCCTACATATATCCGGTATATCATGTGCCATCGGCCTCAGGCCTTTCCGCGTCTCACATAGTGAGCTAGAGGTAAGGCGCGCTCTAATTCGCAGAAATGACGTATACCACGTTGCAACCAGCGGATAATGTATCCATATACTGTACCCACCGGGGCTTAAGAGTTCCCGAGGTCGTCTGCACACGATCTTAGCGTGCGTCCCCAGGTCCGCTTAGATCCGCGTTAACCGTTGGCCCGCCCCCTGTCGATGCTTAAGGCTGCTTGCATTGACGTCTTACCATTCTCTGGTCAATGTTTCCTGCAAATTGGGGAAAGTCACGATATGGTCTGATGGTATGGGTATTCTCGATTATCCATTGATCTGTAATCCGTAAGCTGTAACCTGACCCTACCCTGCTCTTGCTGACTGGCAGGCAGTTGGCAAATGAGCTTCCCAAGTCGCGACTTGGCAAGCCACCAGAGCCATCTCATCCGTATATCCATAGTTACATGGGAAAGCTTGGCGCCCGATGTTCGCCCATGTCACTAACATACACGATTAAGTATAATTAATATTCTTATATACTACTACTATACTACGCTTATATAGTATTTAAGAGATAGTATAACTAATATATAATACTATAGATCCTTAGTATTCTCTCTATATCCTTCTAGAGCGCGTTTAAATATAGGGGCATATAGCTAGCTAGACCTAAGAGTATCTCTCTATTACTTACTCTTTTTACTCTTTTTCTTTAATTTTAGAGGTATTATAGATAATATAAAGTAATAAAAAGAGGATAGATATATAACTAGGACTATATAGAACTAATATATAGTAATTTTTATAGCTATATATATATATTATACAGCGGTAATAGATAAAAATGTTAATTATACTAAATCGTGCGTGTTGGTGACATGGGCGAACATCGGCAGCCAAGCTTTCCCATGTAACTATGGATATACGGATACCCTAACACCAAACCGTCATCCCATGGCGTCATGGTTAACAGAAGCTCAATTATACAATTTACACTCGGCCGACATGCTGCCCGGTACAGTGTTGGAGTTCAGCGCTACCTAGATATCTCACTTGCCCAAGTCATAATGGCTGGTCAAGTGCTTCCAATTGCGATCCACTGACGTACACGCGCCACTCCGTCGATTCATACTGAACGCCTTTCCCTAGTGAGGTCTCCAATGCTCTAGTAGTGTCGATGTAACCGCCATTTTCCCCAGAAAACCCCACAATAGGCACTGGGGCTATAATACTGCAGCCATGACCGGATGCCTACGTTGTTGACTCTTACACTTCTCTCCGCTAGAGCCTCCCAGGACTCTTACCACCACGCACCATGGGGTTTTCAGTAAAGTCATGGTCACCCGCAAACTGGGCAAAAGTCCATTTTGATCATGTCGACCCTAGATCAAATGCCGCGACAGACGATGCTAGGAGAAGCCTTGCCCATCTCGATTACTCTCCGTTACAGAGAGTATCAGCAAGATCATTCAGCATGGCAGTGCTCATTTCAATGGGTGGTTTAATGTAGGGTTATTGATGTCCCCAGCGTTGACTCCGTACTTACTGTGACTTAGCTTCGGCTATGATACTGGTCAGATCTCCGGCTTCCTTGAGATGCCGGATTTCCAAAGGCGATTTGGCGAATACAACGCAGCCACCGGCGCCTATACATTTAGTAACGTCCGATCTGGCCTGATTGTGGCAATGTTATCCATTGGAACCTTGATCGGTGCTCTCTGTGCAGCGGTATGTATTTGTCTATTGCCATGCTTGTATGGTGCACAACTGATTCGTCTTTAGCCAATCGCCGATGCCATAGGACGCCGTCTAAGTATGACTTTCTGGGCTCTTATCTTCATGGTCGGCCTGATTGTACAGATCAGCACTGACAATCATTGGTACCAAATCATGATGGGTCGATGGGTGGCTGGTTTGGGGGTCGGTGCCCTCAGTGTTCTCGTTCCCCTTTACCAGGGAGAAACAGCACCAAGATATATCCGTGGAGCCCTAATTAGCTGTTACCAGCTCTTCATCACACTCGGAATCTTCCTCGCTGCCTGCTTCAACTTCGGACTATACGAGCACCAGCGGCAAAGCAACGCTAGCTGGCGTGTGCCGATCGGCATTGGTTTCCTGTTTGGAATCGTTCTCGCTGCAGGCATTCTCCTGTTTCCAGAAACACCACGGTTCGATTATCGGAAGGGGCGAACTGAAGAGGCGAAGCAAACTATGATGAGGGTTCATAATTGTCCACCTAACCACTATGTTATCCACGCGGAATTGGAAGAGATTGAAGCCAAGCTCAAAGCCGAGAGAGCCGTGAAGGGCACCTTCATTGATGAAGTTTCGGCAATGATGGCAGCTCCCAAGGTCCCCTATCGACTCGTGCTCGGCATCTCACTCCAGGCATTACAACAGCTGACTGGAGCGAATTTTTTCTTTTACTACGTAAGCCATCATCATGATGTCGATATCTTCTATCGTATTTAACTCGGTAAACAGGGAACTACCATTTTCCAGAGTACCGGTATCAACAATTCGTTCGTCACTCAGATGATCTTGAACGGAATCAATTTCGGTGTGACCTTTATTGGTTTGTACATCGTTGAACACTATGGTCGCCGACGTAGTCTTGTGGCCGGTGCGATATGGATGTTCGTTTGCTTTATGGTATTCGCTTCTGTAGGCCACTTTGGGCTGGATCGCGATACTCCGACCAACACTCCAGCTGCGGGAACGGCAATGATTGTGTTTGCCTGTCTCTTCATTCTAGGCTACGCCACTACATGGGGTCCTATGGTAAGTTCGGCCTGTTACTTGGAAGCTTTGCGCTGTTACTAAATTCACCACAGGTCTGGACGATCATCGCGGAATTATATCCGAATCGCTTCAGGGCTAAGGGTATCTCTTTAGGTGAGGATCTCCAGAAACTTCATTCTCTCGTAGACTCTGACTAATTTACTGAACAGCAACGGCCTCTAATTGGCTGTGGAATTTTCTCATTGCATTCTTCTCGCCATTCATCACAGGTGCCATTGACTTTCGTTACGGCTACGTGTTTGCTGCATGTAACGTTCTGGCCGGGCTTGTCGTCTACTTTTTCGTTATGGAAGGCCAAGGAAGAACATTGGAAGAGATAGATACTATGTACATTTCTGGAGTAAAGCCTTGGAATTCTACTAACTGGGTGGCTCCGACCGCGGCAGAGATTGCACAGATACGAAAAGAGGCTGGCACTGCTGACGCTGCGGTGGAAGAAGGAATGAGACCAAGCGAAGAGACTGCAAAGGAGAAACCGGGCGATGACGGGCCCATCCACCGCGAGTAGACCGTAGACATATTGAAAAGGTGTATTCTATTGGAAGCGAAAGCTAGATTGAACCATTTCGGTCACTTTCCCTGCAGGCCCAGCGGGTCTCGAGCAGTACCTCCGCTTGGAGTCTGTATGCGGCCTTTCTGTACCTGTCCCGACGCTTTAACACTTGCTTTATTCCTCGCCATCCCAAGAGGATTGTCTGCGGTTGGAGCTCGGGGGCCAGATGCGCCTGTCGCGTCTTTGATGCTGTTGCCGTATGATCGGACACTGTTACCCCATCCACGAGTAGTACCCGCAACGCTGAGCAATAAATGAGCCGGTCATGTCCACGAACAACCTCTCAGCTACACCCCAAGAGCACGAACCTGTTGCTCACTCCTTTCCCGGCACCCGAGACACCACTGCCGACTGCATTCACAACTCCACCTGTGAAGTTGCTGATTCCGGCAGTGACGCCAGCAAGCTGTCGACTGACCCAGTCTGCCATGGATGATACGTTTAATATGAAATGATGGTTGTGATATGTCAAGTGTGTTCTACGTCAATTACGACGCCGATATTCAAGAACTAGCGTACTGGGTATTTATAGCAAACCACGTTACGTCACTCGATGGTGCATAAACAAGTTGTTACTGTAACAGACAAGGCGTGAGATTTTAGCGCATCTACGAGCTTGACGGGCGCGGTGCGTCACTAAATGCTGACTAGCACATGGCCCGGATCCGCGTCCTCAGCCCTGTTCCTGGTGTCAGTGCGGGGAATCGTCGGCGACCAAATTATTTCAAACCCCTTGCTCTTGCGCTTCCAACTTCAAGACTTCACAACAGCTTCAGTCGATCCGACTGCAGCAACGGTATGACTGGTCGCGCGCGCGATCCCAATTGAGCCTGACCAACACCCACCCGGTTTACACAGCACCTCTTCTTGCCCAGCGTCATGGCATCTACGCCATCATAATACTTTACCAAGTCGTGGATTTAAAGGGTCACCAGTGACTCACGCGAAGTGTTGTACGATCGGAGCTGGTTCCGTTATAAGTCGCTGTTCTGTCAGTGCAATCTACATCTGGGATCCACAGAGCTTGAAGCTCAAACTCTTCAACTACAAGGACTGTTCATCGTTTGCCCGACCACGTGTTGTTGTATTGATTGACCTGGCGGACACATCCATTCCGTTGAGCCCACACGCGGGTCAAACTAAAACCTTTACCTGCGTCTCACGACTCACCACGATCGGTCGCCGGATACTACCTTGATTTGGTAGAAGTCTTCGCAAAGTTCTTCGCATAGATCGTTCGAAAACACTCCTTTAGAAACGCGAAAGAGTTATACGCAATAATGTCGAATACAAGAGCTTCGTTGATGGTGCCGCGCCCGAATGCGGGAACGAAGCTGAGGCAGATAGAGCAGGCCAAAGAAATGCAACGAATTGTGGAGGAGCGTGCAGCTAGAACATCGGTAGATCCCCCTCCGTACGACTTCTTACAGTTCATTGGCCGGGGTAGTTTCGGACGAGTGTATAAATGGTACGTCAAACCTGGCACAGTAGGCATAGCAGTAGCAAAAAGGCTGATCTTGCAGCAAACATCGTAACACGCAGGAAGTGGTGGCTGTCAAAATTACGGAAGTGGACGATGCCGATTACCAGGCCTATTTCGAAGATAAAGACAGGAGCTTGCCGGACTTGATTCGGGAGATCAAGGTCCTTCAGCAATTGAAAGAAACGAGAGCGTCACCCTACGTCAACGTTATCTACGATGCATTTCCAATGTACTCTGAACTCTGGATGGTAACGGAGTACTGCCCAGGCGGTAGTGTCACGACATTGATGAAGCCCAACCCTGCAGGACAAGGGCTTGAAGAAAAGTATATCGTTGCGATCGCCCGGGAACTTGCAACTGCTTTGAAATACGTGCACGAAGCCAACGTTATACACAGAGACATCAAATGTGAGGAATTTCACCCTTAATCCAACCATACTTGAACTAGATGCGCAGAACGTAGACTAAAAATCCATCGCAGGCGGGAATGTACTTATTACAGAAGATGGCAATCTTCAGCTTGGTGATTTCGGTGTGTCTGGAGTGCTCGAGACAGAAGTGGCAAAGCGGTCGACCATTGTTGGCACGCTACACTGGATGCCTCCAGAACTTCTTGGAGCAAACTTGAGTTCCAACTATAAATATCCGGTTGCCCCTCTTTATAGACATGAAGTCGATATTTGGGCATTTGGCTGTACAGTCTACGAAATGGCAATGGGCCATGGTCCCATGAGCACCGCGAGGACCTTGCCAGAACTTGCCGCCACAGCGCAAGAGAGGCCGCCAAGGCTCGAGGGAGACAGATTCTCGGAAGGCCTCAAAAGCCTCGTAGCGTTTTGCATTGAAGCTAACCCCGAGGATCGCCCTACTGCCGATGCCATCCTTCAACATGACTATCTAAGAGATACATCCAGGAGTCACCCGACAAGTTCACTCAGGGAGCTGATTGAGCGCTATGTCATATGGGAGGCTTCTGGTGGTTCTAGGGCCTCTCTATTCAATCCGCAGATGGGCGCAGCCCACCCCGAGCTCCCACTACCACAGGATGACGATGATGAGGACTGGAGTTTCAGTATGTCTGATGAGTTGGATGACGAATATGCTATAAATCTTGACGATGAGCCGACCACCAAAGCGGCTACGAAAGGCGTACTGAACACTGCTTTCAGTATGCCGAAGTCAAAGAAAGAACGAGAAAGCATGGTCAGAAGAGGAGGAGAAGGACTACAGAGGCTTTTTGATCCTGACTCAACGCCTTATATCTATGGTACGAGCGATCTAGCTCTCCGCCAATATGATACTGAAGGTGGTAACAATCGTGAAACCATTATCGATCTAGACGATGTTGAACCGGCGTTCAATATGCCCACTCTTGATCTTGGAGATGTGCCCACACTACGGGCCAATCGACTGAATAAAGAAGCCCTCGATCGCGTTATAGCCGAGTTGAAAGAGGAAGACGACATGGAGGCACGAAGTTTTGCAAGGAAGAGCATGCAGCAGGACAATGATTATACGAAACGCGCAACACGGGATTGGAAGTTTCCGTCCATGCTACCACCTGAGACATCGATTGCTCCTCCAGAAACAGACAATCGCCGTACCCAGGACTGGACTTTTGCTAGTGCTATGCCAGCTGATAATCGTCGCACGCAAGACTGGACGTTCGCCAGTGCAATGGCCGAGGCAGATCCAGGACATGGGCAAGCACGAAATAGGATGACCAGAGAGATTCAAACGCATCTATTGACTGCACCCGCGGCCGATATAGCCAACAACCGACGGACCAGGGATTTTGTGTTCCCATCTCAGGACCCACCGGAAAATACTGAAACTGATGTAGTTGACTTTGTTGGGCCGCCCCAACCTCGTTATGAACACTCGGCTCGTGTAGAATTCCAGCGTCCGACACTTCGCCATGCCGCAACTCAGCCAACAAGCACTCCTGACGGAACCTTTGGTCAACAAATGTCGGTGTCAGACTCGCCTCCCCGTATGTCCATGATTGATCTTGACTTTGCTCTCCCTACGGAATGGCAGCCTCGACCAGCGACGTCTGGCTCTGGGGGGGACGGGGCCCCCTTGGGTGTCGAATATGGACACAAAGACCCATTCGATTTGGAAGATCAGGTCCAGCTATCAGAATCGAACAATCGCCTGTCATTTCATACAAAATCCCAATCGGAACCTACTAAAGCGCTCCCTGGACTATTAACGCCTAGCGATCAGCAGGCGGATGCAAAGCGAGGGTCAAAATACGGGGTCCATTCGCGAGGGACAAGCCAAGCCAACTTGCCTGTGGGACAACCCGCGAGGTTGATGAATCAACCTTCAAATCAACGGCGCTTTCGCCGCCGCCAATTTCGCCGTGAAGCGTCCTCTGTTAGTAGCAGGAGCTACACGTCTGCCTCCGAAACGGAGCCTGAGGACGATTACGAGCGCGGTAGGCCTTCCTCTGTTCAGCCTGGCTTTCTTCAAAATTCTTTTTGGTCTAATTTCAACCCTGCTAATCGAACGCCATCAGATTGGAATAAGAGCGTGCTTTCACGGTCGAATTCGATAGCCAGTAGAGGGGACATGAGCGGCATTGAGTCTGATGCAATGGATGACGACAGGTTTCATCCATTCAGGCAAGACCCAAATCCGTTTGGAGAAGACTGCATGTCACTCAATCCCGCCCTCTACACTACACCCCCGAACAACAATGCCCGAACGTCCGCAAACGCTTTTATCAACAACGTTCGGCCGACAGTCCCCTTCCCTCTCCCTACTGGCCCGCATCCAGAATCATTGAAGCATGATTCTGACCCGGACCTTGTCGAGCACGAGTTTCAACGTGTTTGCAAGGAGTTTCTGTATGGGCTCAAAGTCTGCAAAGACATTGTTGAGCATCGTCAAAGTGGGGTGTCCACTAGGGGTGGAACAGTGAGAATGAGCACGAGCGTACACGACGAGTACGCGGGCTTGAGTACCGATAGTGAAGGTATAGCCCTGTAAGCTAGGTTTTTCAAAACATGCATCGAGGAGGCGTTGTTGTCAACTTGCGGGATATGCTTTGATGGTGTGGACATGCATATGGAGGGCGCTGGAGTTCTGTATTTGGATCTGGACATTCGTATGGTTTTGGGGGAAGGGGGGCAAGGAAAATTTGCACTCTCACTCAAGGTACAGCAACTAAGGCCCTTGATATACTACTGATAGATCTAATGTATGTAAAGATATGCAAGAGCAACGTGGACGTGCAGCTTTGACGTCTTGCTGGGATTTCTATGACTTTTTTATAGCCATCATTTCCGCTCGTGTTGTTCGTTACTTTCGGGTTGTGACTGTCCTAGGTCAAGGCTCTTACCATGCATGTTTCGTCGATTTCCGACCAGCTAGGTGGGGCGCAGGACAGCTAGTGTTGCTTTTGTTATGTCGGAGTGATTCGTATCGAGTTGCAGAACTTAACGACCGATAACCAGTAGTAAGGTAGGTAGTTTACCCTGCCCGGGAGGCCTTTCGTCCAGCATGCATCGATTTGAATGTTCCCAAAACTGAAATATTCTACTGCGAAAGACAGCGCACCCACCCACAAGCCTTGTAGTCTTGTTACGTGATGAGCAACGGCATACTATATTATATATACAGTAATCAAAACGACATTAGCCCGGCCTGTAAAGCTAGCTGTTTGGCGTTCTGCGATGTAGTAGAATTTAGATCTACAGTGAAACGAGAGCCGTTTCACATATATTTATTATTATATATACGAAATCTCAAGTTATGTGATAGAATTCAGGTTTGATGAAACACGATACCGGTCGGTCCTTACGGAGGAGATGGGTAACAAAATCGGGTTTTCTCAAATTAGATCGACTGGGTTATGTAAATATAATATACACTATATCCATGTCGTTATATGACAAAATTGTGTGACAAATGACACCGGTCCGGTCTGTTCGACTTCTTTCTACTAAGTTATGACGTAGTTGTGTGACAAAAATAGAAATTAATGTTCAACGAGACCGCTTCATCTAGTAATCTATATGCCTATTTGATCGATGGGATTGATCGACGTACTAGAACTATATATAATTAATGTAAAACGATACTGGTCTAAAAGGCTTTGTTAAATTGATGTGACAAAACCATATTATTGTAAAACAACACCGTTCCACATGTGATAAAGTTAGAAAATTAAAACTTAATGCAAAACGACACCGGTCCACATGTGACCAATATCAGGAATTAAAAATTAATACAGAATGACACTGGTCCGTCCACATGTAACCAATATCAGGAATTGAAAATTAATGCAAAACGACACCGGTGGGACTCGAACCCACAGCCTCAGCCTTAGGAGGGCTGCGCGCTGCCATTGCGCCACGGTGCCGCCAAGCCATAACAGTCGTGTGATAGGGAAAATATGACTGTCAGATTGGGGGGAGGAAAATGCAATGCGTCACGTGCCGACGTGACCGGGGCTTCATCGTACGAAGAGGACAGCTTGCATGATGGCCATGACGCCGTATATGACTCGCCTCGCTGGGTGCAGCCTAAACCTCAAATGCAATCTACCTCGCGAACCTACATTTCATGATGGTGAACACAGCTATCGTCACGGCGCTCGCTGCTGGAGCCCTTCTGAGCACTCCTGTTTCCGGAGCTATCTACCTTAAGAGCTCCCCAGTACTCCAACTAGAAAATGCGAAAGCCTATGACAGACTGATTGCGCAGTCCAATTACACTTCTGTAAGATGTATTATCGCTGTCCGAAGCTTTATGCTAACTTTTGTGTCCAGATTGTCGAGTAAGTGCCGTGCATGTCTACCTCGATTCTACCGGTCCCTTACGATGAATGCTAGGTTCTACGCCCCCTGGTGTGGCCATTGCCAGAATCTGAAGCCAGCATATGAAAAGGCTGCGAAGAACCTTGCTGGCCTGGCCAAAGTGGCGGCCATGAACTGTGATGAGGAGGCGAACAAGCCGTTCTGCGGCCAGATGGGCGTTCAAGGCTTCCCCACCTTGAAGATTGTCCGACCAGGCAAGAAAGCAGGAAGACCAACTGTGGAAGACTACCAGGGCCCGAGGTCTGCCAAGGGTATTGTAGATGCTGTCGTGGACAAGATCCCAAACCATGTCCAGCGCATAACAGACAAGAATCTGGACGGGTTCTTGGAGGGAGATCACCCGAAGGCTATTCTGTTTAGTGATAAGGGACCGATTAGTGCGCTACTGAGGTCACTGGCGATCGACTATCTAGGGACTGTGTCGTTTGCACAGATCCGCAATTCGCAGGAAAAGGCTGTCAAGCAGTTTAATGTGGAGAATTTTCCAACCCTGGTACTACTTCCTGGCGATGGCAAAGAGCCCGCCGTATACGATGGGGCCATGAAGAAGGAGGGGATGGCAAAGTTCCTCGCACAGGTCGCAGAGCCCAATCCAGATCCGGCGCCCAAACCATCAAAGAAAGACAAAAAGCCACAGGATAAGAAGGAGAAGCCGAAGGAATCAGCATCGTCCATTACCCTCGAGGATGAAGCTATCCCGACAGAGGCTACAGATCCAGAGACATTGGAAGACGTCAACAAGCAGAAGCCAGTCAAGGTTGACAGCGGGCCACCTATGCTTGAGATGCTCGAACATGCGCCGGCACTGGAAGAAAAATGCATGCTTCACAACTCAGGATCTTGTCTGCTCGCTCTGTTGCCACAAAAACCTCTGGACAATCCGGATGCTGTACTCGACGAACAATCTCGCACGGCCCTAGCTTCGCTTGGAGAAGTCCAACATAAGCACACTGGCCGCATCTTCCCGTTCTACGCCGTCCCAGCCATCAACACAGCTGGAATCCGACTTCGAGGCGGGGTTGGCTTAGACAAAGATGAGAAGCGCATTGAGATTGTTGTCATCAACGCTAAGCGTAACTGGTACCGTCATTTCCCGGGCGATGATTTTGGAACTATTGCAATTGAAGAGTGGATTGATCAGATCAGGATGGGTGAAGGTAAGAAAGAACGACTACCCACTGGGCTTATTCCCGACGCACCGGAAGAAATGACTTCTCCGGAGGAACCCGTGGTTGAAGAGACTATCGTCGAGGAGGAAACTGTCATTGATGTTGGGAATGAGGGAACCCATGATGAGCTGTAAGGCATCTATAAAGTTTGTGTTGTCTGTTTCTACACACTGGAAGGTACCACGAAAAATAAATATAGCAAACATATGGTTGTACAAGAATGCCACTCTCTGTTGGTTGCCTACAGACTCCCGTCGCGATGTGAGCTAGAAGCCATTATCAGAAATCCCGACCTTCATCTGAGGTGAATGGTATCCGCCTGCAGCTCGCTGATCAAGACAGGACCGAGTTCACTTCTTCAATCATCCGTCCGTGCTTCGATCACCTGATGCTTCCTATAACTTGTCCGCCTGGTTGACCTGAAGTTGTCTTCTCTCTCTCCTCCATCTCACCTTTATTATATTGCCCAACAACAGGTTGACATAGCAAGCACTGCAATCAACTTTAAAGCATGAGAATGCAGAAGTTTGACATTGGCAAAGTTGTGTAGCCAGCTACAACGAGACATCTATGTTGCATTACACAGTCTCCCTTACGGCTCAATTATGATTGATGGATAGAGCCGGTGATAAAGTCCAGGTCAAGTCCATAGTTCGTGAGGCAATAGGATGGGATGATCGGATTGTTCTTAAACCTTTCCCAGTATTCATTTGTGATTCTCATTTACTCCACAGCTCGACCGCTAACGCTGAGCATCCATGCCTTTGGCAACTATCAAGGTACGGTTGCGGGGTATTAGCTCGCCCCCGCCCGCTTCCCCACAGATGCGCTATTATGCCTGCTTCCTGCAGCGCCAGGAACCCACCCAGGCCCCACGAATGAGGGGACGCTACTCTCAACTCCTCAATACTGCCTGGGGAACTTCCTACCAGTCTAACAGACCAGTCCATCATATACCGACCACTAAGACCTCTTCAAAAACGTAGAGTCTACAATGGGAGGCGAGACTCGTCCCCTTGCGTCTGCCTCGAAGCCTTACCCGGTCTTTGCTTCGAGGCCTAAAGGCAAGCAGATTCACAACATCTATGCCGCGCGGTTGAGGCAATTCACAGATGGCGGACAGTACAAAGAACAAGGCTTGCTAGGGTATGTATCTCCTTCCGAATTAGCTTTCAAACAAGATGCTGTTGTAGCATGATGCGTGCACTTCCACGTTTCTTCAATAAGCATAATCAAGCATACGATTGCCATACTTCCACACGTTCAATACTGACCAATTGCGCAATAGAAAGCTGTACGAAGGTCGCGCGACCGGCCCAGAGCCCGTCAAACTGTCCGTCTACTCTCCTCCAGATCTATCCCGCCCTACTTTCAAAGAAGCCACCTCCCATAAGTTCAGTCCCACATCTACTGGTGAATCATTCGGTCCGTCATGGTCGACACATTGGTTCAAGGTCCAAATCAAAGTACCGTCGAATCTGTTGGATAAAGAGCATCTTGAGTTCCACTGGGATGCCGGCAACGAGGGTCTTATATGGACCGAATCAGGTGATGTCGTCCATGGACTGACAGGTGGAGGTGAAAGAATTGAATGGATTCTACCCAAAGCTTTCAGAGATGGCGGAGAACATACGTTCTATATTGAAATGGCGTGTAACAAGATGTTTGGAAATGCACCTGGGGGCGATAGCATTCAGCCTCCTAACCCAGACTTGTATTACCCTCTAAACGTGGCAGACATAGTTGCGGTCAATCTAGATGCACGAGCTCTCCATATCGATTTTTGGATCATTGGAGGTTAGTAGGCAAGAACTGCTTGAGTCGTATGCTAAGAATGTCTAGACGCGGCAAGAGAGTTTCCGCAGGATGGTTGGGAAGCACATGAAGCTCAACAAGTCTGTAATGGTATCATGGACTGCTTCATCAACGGATCTGGAAGTAAAGACTCCATCAAAGAATGCCGAAAGATTGCCCAGAAGTATCTGGGCGACAAGATCGATTCCGCTGATGTTTACAAAGAAGATGGCCAGGAAGCTATTGTGAGTGGGATTGGAAATTGCCATATTGACACTTGTTGGTTATGGCCATGGGCAGAGACAAAGCGCAAGATTGCTCGGTCTTGGGCTAATCAATGCGACTTGATGGACCGATACCCGGAACTCACCTTCACAGCATCACAGGCTCAGCAATTCAAATGGCTAAAGATGTACTATCCATCGGTTTTTGATCGAGTAAAAGAGAAGGTCAAGGAAGGAAGGTTCCATCCAATTGGTGGAAGCTGGGTCGAGCACGATACCAACATGCCGAGTGGAGAAGCTCTGGTCAGACAATTCTTATACGGTCAACGTTTCTTCGAGACCCACTTTGGAGAACGGTCCAAGACATTCTGGCTGCCAGACACCTTCGGCTATTCAACACAGCTTCCTCAGATATGTCGTCTAGCTGGCATGAGCAGGTTCTTTACCCAAAAGCTAAGCTGGAACAACATCAATAGCTTCCCTCATACCACTTTCAACTGGGTGGCCCTTGATGGTAGTCAGGTCATTTGCCACATGTGTCCTGCTGAGACGTATACTGCTGAGGCCAATTTCGGCGACCTCAAGCGCAGTATAACACAACACAAATCTTTGGACCAAGACAACACTTCGCTGTTGTGCTTTGGCAAAGGCGACGGAGGCGGAGGTCCGACGTGGGAGCACATCGAGAAGCTCAGAAGATGTCGAGGTGTCAGCGACAATATAGGAGTGTTGCCGCGTGTCAAGATGGGAGCATCCGTGGACGACTTCTTTGGTCGCCTAGAGAAAAAGGCCGAGGAAGGCACGGAATTCGTAACATGGTACGGTGAGCTGTATTTCGAGCTACATCGTGGCACGTATACGACTCAAGCAAACAATAAGAGAAACAACCGAAAGGCTGAGGTGATGCTACATGACTTGGAATACCTTGCCACCCTGGCTACTATCAAGGATACATATGGCCACCAAGGCGCTTCGTACAAGTATCCTAAGGAGGATATCGATGACATGTGGGAAGCGGTCCTTCTGTGTCAGTTCCACGATTGCTTGCCAGGAAGTTGCATTGAGATGTGTTATGACGATTCTGACGAGGTTTGTTCTGTCCCCGCGCTGCTATGACGTATAACTAAAGAGGTGCACTAGCTATATGAGAAAGTATTCACAACTGGTGAGAAATGCCTGAAGGAAGCTCTAGGTGCTCTTGGATTTGAGGGAAAGCGCTCCCAGCGCTCAAAAATAGTCGCACTGAATACACTACCATGGAAGCGGACAGAGCTTACTTCCATACCTGGGCCACAGGCGTACAGTATAGCATCAGGAGAGAGCGGTATTATGGAGATACGCCCACTTGAATCAAAATATCCAGCCAAGAGCGCAAGCATCAAGGAGATCGCTGTTGGCGTGTTTGAGTTGAAGAACAGCAGGTTCGCGATGAAAGTCGACAACGGTGTTATCACATCTCTTTACGACGTCGAAGCAGACCGTGAAGTTATTCCGAAGGGTGGGAAGGGTAACCAGCTGGTCCTTTTCGACGACAAGCCACTTTACTGGCAAGCATGGGATGTTGAAGTCTACCACCTGGAATCGAGGAAGGAGCTCGAGCCTTCAAAAACTAGCATTGTCGAGAATGGTCCTCACCGTGTCAGCGTGGTCACTGAGACTAAGATCAGCGATAAGAGTTGGATCAAAACTACAATTAGCCTTGCGGCCGCATTAGACGGGGAGGATTCGCTGATTCAACTGGAGAGCGAAGTCGAGTGGCATGAGACCATGAAGTTCTTGAAGGTTGAGTTCCCGGTGGACATTGTCAACACTGAAGCAACCTACGAGACCCAATTTGGTCTCGTAAAGAGACCGACTCATTACAACACTTCATGGGATATGGCGAAGTTTGAAGTCTGCTGCCATAAATTCGCTGATTTGTCCGAGGCTGGCTATGGTGTCTCCATTCTGAATGACTCCAAATACGGCTTTGCAACTTGTGGGAACGTTATGCGCTTGAGCTTGCTGCGCGCTCCGAAGGCCCCTGATGCACATGCTGATATGGGTAAGTCTGCTTGACAGAATCTAGTGAGATCTAATGCTAATCTTGTTCAGGCCGTCACCACATTAAATACGCCGTACTTCCACACGCCGGTCCCTTGTCCTACAAAACCGTTCGCGCGGCCGCGGCGTTCAATAATCCATTGAAAGTGATCTCACATCCAAACCCTCATGTATTTGCGCCCCTATTCAATGCTTTCAAGGTGACCGGAGCGAACAACCTCGTTCTTGATACTATCAAGCGCGGAGAGGATGATGATGATGTCAGTAGGGGGGAGCTACCTAAGCGCTCGGGTCGGAGTATCATTCTCCGCGTGTATGACGCGATGGGTGGTCGTAGCAAGGGTAGGCTTGAGTGGGGCACGGTACCAGTCAAAAAGATATACAGGACAAATGTGCTGGAGGACGATGGTGAGGAGCTGAATATCGAGAAGGAAGGGCACGCCAAGATTGAGCTGAGAGCCTTTGAAGTCGCAACGTATAGATTGCAACTTTGATGGCGGGATTAATGAGTGCGCTGCGGCCTGGGCGTTGCTACGTAGTACGGGATCTACTGTTATGGTTTAACTATGTTCAAGCTTGCTACCGCGTCTTGAATACGATGACCAACAGGGACGACGTCGCATGTCACTCTGACAGCAAAGGAGACGAGGCGTTTTTGTGTTACCGTGCGTTCATCTCGGAACAGTGGAAGTACGTGTCCATTTGATTAATCAAGGCTATGACATCTACAAGCCTGGTGAAACCAAGAGCGAAACTCATCAAAAATGCGACAAAACTAATCCATCGTAAAACATTCATCCCTTACGCCGAGGAATACTATCCCTTGCTTATGAAACGATGGCCTGTCGGCCGGTTTTTTTTACCGCTCATTTAAGCAACTTTAGCGGGTAGAGATAAGACGTACTACTATCTCATCGAGTATATAGTAAAGATATCCAGTAAACTTACTATAATAGGAAGAGGGTTTATAGACTTTCTTACTATAGGACTTAGATTCGAAGTTAAGATAAATGTTAGTTATGTTAGTATTGCAAGCGGAAGATGCGGCCGAGAAAACGGCATATGGTTATCCAGTTTTATAAAGGTGACGTCATCTGACTCGCGTAGTACCCGGGGTACCGCTGTTAGATTGCAATATAAGAAATACGCAATTCAGGACCTGAAGTACGCCAGACCTATAGTGTTTAAAGCAATCTCGGTGACAGTAAGTGAAATCATATTCATTAGTCGAGGTTTATCACTTTAGCCTTATTCACTAGTGGGATTGTCTTGTGTAAAACAGAATGTCGTTCAGAATACGATTCGTAGTTGCCAGGGTTGATTGTAGGAGATCACCGGAGCTCATTGGTAGGACAGCTTGGTCTCGCCCGTCTCTTGGGTTTGACAAGGCCAAGAAGCATAACAAACACGGACTGATCACGCGACGGTGGTTATAGGAGCTCTGGACCCCATACCAAGGCTCGCGGCGCCACCTGTCCTCGGATTGCTAGATTGTGCATCTAATCAATCACCAAAGACTTGCTCGGATTTCACCACGTGAGGATACACATTCTTAGCCAAAAAAGGAATGTATCAGAAAACATGCGTAGCGTCGTATATGTCAGCCTTGCAAAACACGTGGAAAGCAGGTGTTGGATGAAACATGATCCCCGCAATCAAAGTCCCCAATCGGCGGGAAACATTCCGACAGACCGAAACGCATGGATTCGCCTGTAATTTCCGTAGTTGCTCCACCAAACGGTCATCGCGGTAGTACAGCAGAGCGTAATGTTGGCGGATTTATAGTGTCGAGGGTAGCTTTTGTCGAAAGTGAATTACGCAGACCGCTTGTTAGGCGAGATCAGCTTACATCACCTGATGCACTGACCTAGGCAAATCTGTTACCAGCGACCAGTAGCTGTTGCCGCCGTGTTGGTGGCCTGCAATTTAGTGCTCATGTCAGTGCTGCACAGCAAATAGGGCAAAGGACCTGTGACGATGCACCAAAGTTGTCCAGGGATGGGGCGAGGTGAAGTATCGTGAGTCGCCCAGCTACACAAACCCTGTTCGCTGTTCTGCATAAGAAATGTATATAGTTGGGATGCTGGAAGTAGAAAATATCCGCTAGTTGGTTGACAGAACCTTCCGCAAATCATCACCGACGTCACTCAAGATGCATACTCCACACCAGACCCAGGACATATCGCAGGAGTTCCTGGAGTTTCGGGGATTCAAAGGCGTTACCAAAGTTCCCCTCAGCTACGATCACGACGGCTCTAAAGACATTCCGACAGTTCCAATTGTGGACTGTGCTGGAATCTTTTCTTCTGACTCTGACGAACGGAAATCGGTGGCAACGTCAGTCAGATCTGCGCTTCGCAGATACCAGACGTTGTATGCAAGCAACCATGGCATATCGGGAGACCTCCAGGAGTTGGTGAAGAACCATGGCAATACCTTCTTCAGTCAACCCATCGAAGAGAAAATGAAATACCACCAAGCCAAATCTCCAAGCGGAAAAAGAGGCTACCAATACATATCAGAAGGCAGAGAAGACGAGCCTGGAAGACACGGTTCGTGATAGCCCTTCTTCTATTCCAAATAAAATCGAGGATTGGGAGATGGTGATTGTGGCTGACCTAGGACCAATAGATTTCCGTGAGGCATTCAAGGCCATGTTGGCTCCCGATACGAACGACAGTCGACTACAGCCTTCGAATCCATGGCCCGCGGACGTCCCTGGATTCCGTCAAAGCCTGGAGGAGTACAGTGTTCAGGTGAGGAGGTTTGTCGAGGCCTTTCTCCGGACTGTTGCTCTCGCCATGAATGCACCAGAAGACTTCTTTGCAGACAAGCACGGGAAAGAGCAAGGCTTATGCCTCATCCGATATCCAAAGGCTGAAGGCTCCCAGAACGATGGACGTGCTGCGCACACAGATTACTCCAGTGAGTCATTGCCCTGCATTGCATGTATAAGGCTAATATCGATAGTAATCACTATCATTGACCAGCTCTCACCGGTCCAAGCTCTTGAGGCATTCGATGTGAAAAATGGTCGCTGGTTCAAGGTCCCACCTGTCCCTGGTACGCTGGTCATCAACGTTGGCGACTTCTTGGAACGCATGAGCAACAAGTTCTTCAGCAGCACCATCCACTGTGTACGCAACAACCCTGGATCTGAACGTTATTCTTTGGTGTACTTCTTCGATGCAGATCCTGAAGCTGAGATAGAAGTCGCTGAAGCATGTGTCAGCCAAAAGAGGCCCTTACTGTTTGATAAAGTGAAGGCGGGAGAATGGCAAAAAGGCTTGTACGAGCGCTGAGCGCTTAGTGATGAGTCCTGATGTCGATCGTCGGCCGGTTTCTTCTATTCTTTACTTTGTTTTTCTACTATTGTTTGTAGGCTTCTTCACGGAAAGAGCCATGTGCTCCTTCGGCTCCTCTGTGAGGGCTGTAACGTGAGCCATTCTGCAATTAGCGATACCTGTAGGCTGGTTCCTGTTGGACCAGGCGTTGGAATATTGAATGAGGCTGCATGAGCGCGCGGAGTCTGCTCGTCTTGGGTGGTCATCTCTACTATATTTTACGGATGGAATATAGTCTTTTATGACATTGACTGGTTACGATCATGTGAAGCTCGCGATTAGAATGCTCAGAATCAGATGAGCAGTCGCACGTGACGACGCTTGCTCGACGTGATAGACCGTCAATTAATTAGTCTCGACGCGGTCTTTGCTTCCCCACTTGGCATGGCGCATTTTCATGTTGAACCAAAATCATTCTTTAGTTCTCTTCTCTACAATCACTTCTGATGCTCAAAGTCCACATAGTCGTGCAGTCTGTCTACGTTAATGTTTCGCAATCCTCGTGAGAACGTCGCACGATTATTCGACGAGCGACTTGAGCCGTCCGTCGGAAGAGCACCCTCGCCACCACACACCACCCAACCTGCCTCCAAATCCTTCGCAGCTCGTACACCAAAAGCGATGCCATATGTAGCAGTAGGGACTCTAACACAATCAAAGGCTACCCCGGGCTTTTCGACTTCCAAACTCAACCAGGCAACTTTAGTGCCATTAAGTGCAAGCAAGAAGTCGTCAATCCCGGGTGGCAATTTCGGGAAGCTGAAGGCGAAGCCAAACGGAAACATCCTGACATTCTTCAAGAAGGCAGAGGAAGAGAACAACGCCTTGTTTGTGAAAGACAAGCGCTTAGTTGGGAGTGTCACGTCCCAGCAGGAGACTACACCGGAGTACGAGGAGGATGACTCGGCAGCAGATCATGACGTTTTGACGGAGGGCCGTTATAATGAAGAGGGTGGAAGCATAAAAAAGAGGAGGATAAGCGCAGACAAAGACGACTTCGTTCACGTCTCTCCACTAGTATCAGGAATTCGAAGTGATTCTGGACAAATTGAAGACACTGAACAATCATCTTTGCCTAGCGTACGGAATGGACCTTTTCTTGAAGACTCGGACAGTGATAGTGAAGTTACCAATATGTTATATACGAGGAGACGACCAATCGTAACCGAACAGCAAGATTTCTCGACGAACGAGGTAGATGATCGACCGAAGATCAAGTCTGAGGGAGCCGATGAGAAGAGTATTTCGGACACCATCTCTTCTGCTCCGTTCAACTTGAAACGGGAGGCGACGAGTGCACCTGCAGATGTGACCTTGGATGCTTTCAACGAGTTTGACAACGCCAACGACGATTTCGAAGACGATGATTTCCTCGAAGGAGAGGAGAACGTTGAACGTAGGTGGATGGAGGAGCAACGACTTCTGGAATTGGCAGAAGATAATTATGAGAGAGATGAGAATCAGGAAGAACCACGCCCAGAGGTGCTGCCAGAGGTCCTATCCTCGGATTATGATGCGGACGCTCCGACATGTCCTGTGTGTAGCGTTGGTATGGCCGGTGTCGCTGAAGAAGACATAACCATACATGTAAACAATTGTCTCGACGGAAACTCTACCTCCTTACCACAGAATACCATTTCCACGCGTCCTTCAGCTTCGACTGTAAAAGCAGAAAGCGGTCGCCAATTCCAACGTCCCGTACGACCAGCCAAACCTGGCCAGGCAAATCCATTTACGCTAGCAGCTCCAGCACCGAAAGGGTCTACATCAGCATTTTCAAAATTGATGACAAGTCATACAGAAGATGCAGCGTGGGCAACCGCCGCTGCTGCAGAGAAGCAATCACGTGGGAAGCCTGCCTATCAAAGGACGTGCCCTTTCTACAAGATCATGCCGGGCTTCTTCATCTGTGTCGATGCATTTCGATATGGAGCAGTGAGCGAATGCCGAGCATATTTTCTGAGCCACTTCCACAGCGATCATTATATCGGACTGACCGCATCATGGTCGCATGGCCCGATCTATTGCAGTAAAGTCACTGCAAATCTTGTCAAGCAACAACTCCGCGTTGACTCCAAATGGGTGGTACCCATTGAATTTGAGGAGAAGATCGAAGTGCCTGGGACGCAAGGTGCATTCGTGACTATGATACCTGCAAATCACTGTCCCGGAAGTTCACTCTTTCTTTTCGAAAAGGTGACCGGTAAAGGCAAGAATCCTAAGACTCAACGTGTGCTACACTGTGGGGACTTCCGAGCATGTCGGGCACATATTGAACATCCTTTACTACGGCCAGATATCATCGACATTCTTGGCAATAAGACCGGGCAGCAGAAGATCGATGCCTGTTACCTTGACACGACATATCTCAACCCAAAGTATGCATTTCCGCCACAAGAAGAGGTGATCAAAGCCTGTGCAGACATGTGTGTGAGTCTGAACAAAATGAAGCGCGACGATGAAGACGGATGGGAGCAAATGAAGCGAAAGCGTGCGGGACAGGGTATGGTCAAATTCGTACAAAAGAATGAAGATACCATCAAGACGGAACCTCTCGATAGCGAGAACGTGGATGCCATGGCTATCGGAACAAACAATGAAGGAAAGCCGAGGGGCCGTCTTCTAGTTGTGGTTGGCACGTACAGTATCGGCAAGGAGCGTATATGTTTGGGCATTGCAAGAGCACTCAAGAGCAAGATTTACGCACCACCTGGCAAACAGCGCATTTGTGCTGCCCTGGAAGATCCCGAACTCAACTCGCTTCTGACCAAAAATCCTCGCGAAGCCCAAGTTCACATGACGCCCCTGTTCGAAATCCGCGCCGAAACACTCGACGACTATCTTAAGGAGTACAGAGCAGAATTTAGTCGTGCGGTTGGCTTTCGTCCGTCAGGGTGGAACTACCGACCGCCAAACAACCGCTTCATTGCTAGTCCTTCAGTACAGTCAGTTCTGCATTCGTCGAACTGGAAGAGTAGCTATTCAATGAGCGAACTTGTCCCGCAGCGAGGCAGCACCAGTCGCGCAAGCTGCTTTGGAGTGCCGTACAGTGAACACAGTAGCTTCCGAGAGCTGACCATGTTTTGCTGCGCGCTGCGTATCGACAAAATCATTCCTACGGTCAACATCGGTAGCCCAAAGAGCAGAGAAACCATGAAGACGTGGTGCGAACGATGGGCGACAGAGAAGAAGAAAAATGGTCTATTCAAGCCCGACGGCGAGAGTGGCTGGTGATGTTCGGCTCTTCTTCACTGGTCGGATAACTATAGACTCCCATCCACCATACACTCTTGTACATATGTCCATGTGTATATATTTGGCGACCGAATGGTCAGAATCTCGATGAAGAGCATCCTCATGATCAGGAACCTTTCTCAAAATCCTCCGGTCGACTAACCGTCATTCGTCTGTCACCCCTGCGTGCGCGGCCCATTCCGCTACATCCTGGACAAAGAAGTGTACCAGAACTACGCAAGAGGAGATCCCGCAAAAGCTCCCCGCAGAATTTGCTGTTATCTTGGGTCCGAAAAGGTAGCCTTCTATTTAGGACTCGGCTCGCGTGGCGAGACTCCCTCTGGGGCTGATGATCTGTTGATCACTAGTCAACCTCACCTCATCATGATCTTGTTCAAATCCGATTGTACATGCATGCATGGGCTATGCATGTAGTCCGCTTGATGTACGGTGTCCGGTCAGCTACAGCAGCGAGTAGTGTTCTAGACGCGCCACTTTCTGCACCGCTCGATTCGGATGCCTTGTTCGTATATGGCACCAATCGCAAACCCGGTCTTTCGCAGTTGCCACTTGCTGTGTGTTGTCTGGACTGTAAGTATGTAAGTGTAAGTGATTGATTGATTGCCTGCCTGCCTACTGCTGCTGCGCCTCTATTGTAGGACGTAATCGCGGCCACGCCTCTGATGAGTTGACCGACCCCTACCCCCCCTCCTTTGCATTATATGTATTATATGCGCGACAGCGTCAGGTGAACAGATGACGTGACTGCGGTGCGTTGTCCCATGTATGTGATGGCGCGCATGCTATTTGGTTGTTAGATTGGATGCCATATCGTGGAATCATCATTCTGGAACTTGGGCTGTTGGAGGTATGTATGTATGTATAGCGTAGATGGTTTTATCTCCATACAAATATATGCACATATAAAGATATGAGAACATATGTGTATCGGATCTGTGATACTGTCTGTACACGCAGACCCAAGGATATGGGACGACAGCAAATGGTGAAACGCGGGGGAGCTCATGCGTTGCTGCACGACCGACCGTGCCCGGAGCGATGCGGCTCGTGACGCAACAATGTTGCGGATATGATGCAGTGCGAGCAACGAGCAAATGTATGAGTGGTACTGTGCGACTGTGGATTTAGATCGTAGTGCGACGACTGCAAGAGATTGAGAGATGGAAAAGAAGCCCTGGTCAAAGAACATACGATGGTGGCATTGGGTAATCAGCGCAACCCAGGCAAGCATCGCTGTCTGAGCACAAACGGAGTTCGACTGTGTTCATATTCACAGTCGCACGCATGATGATAGCTTTGATGGAGATTCTTATTAGCAATCTTAAAGCAGCACTCCTATGCAATGCCTTTCGGTGTCGAATAACGACAAGATATTTGAATACACACACGAATGTTTGTCGCCAATCGCGCCCCGCTCCTTTCGTAGCGTCCGTTTCGGCCATGAAAGACTGACATTGAAAATCACCAAAGCGAGCCGTATTCCGGCTGACTTGATGATTATGTCAAACAATTAAACGTTGAAACAACCCCACACCATTAATACCCATAAAAGTACCTATAAACTCAAATCGCTGTGCTGCTCCCCCTTAACAGTAAATTACTGGAGGTAAGCAAGAGCGACGATAGCACCCAAGACAAGAGCGGCGGGGCTCTTGAGGTTGACTGCGGCGCCGGTGTCAGTAGGAGCTGACGGACCAGTACCGGTAGTTTGGCCAGGGTTCGTGGGTGATCCGGCGCTGGAGGGAGATGGAGTTGCCGATGTGATCATGGTAGAGTTGTTATGGGTGGGTGATGGGGTGGTGATGGGAGTAGTGACAACAGCGCTGCTGTGAACAGTCGATGATGCGATGGACGAAGGAGTTGGAGTTGGAGTCGAAGAAGGCGCATCGGATGAGCTCGACTCTGGTTGTTCGCCGGAGCCACCAGACAGAGCGATCTTGCCAGTGTAGTTGATCTGATCACCTTGAGTGATTTGGAGGGCGTAATCGGCAGAGTTGAAAAGGTCACCAGCGACGGTCCACTGGTAGGTACCACCGGTTGCGGATGCTGTATATGAAGTCAGCGAAACGTGTACGATATGTCTTGTGTGGTGTAGTCATAGGGACTTACAAGTCAGAGTAGCAATGGTGTTAAGGTTGCCCGAGTCACCCTCGCGAAGAGTGATGGTCACTGGCTCATCGATCTCAGGCGCAACGTAGGTGAGAGTGTAGGTCTGCCCGGCCTCGACCTCATTGGGGACACCAGTGAGAATCAGAGTGTTGGACTGAGCGGCAACGAAGGAGACGAGAGCCGTGGCGCCGACAAGCAGACTGCTGAGGAAGTGCATTTTGGGATATATGGCTTGAAGAAGCTGTAATGTGGAGGTAGATGATTGTTGATTAAAGAGTTAATTGGAAGTAGCGATCCAAGTGGTGTACTTGTGGATTAAAGAGAGTGGACTGAGCGAAGAAGTCTACAAGTGATTCAAGGCCGCAGGTTAAAAAGAACGACAGTGGAGTTGGTAGGGAGGGCGATCGGCGGCGATTTTGTTACCGTGGGAAATGAATCCGCAACGGAGTTGGGATAGTGGATAGTGCCCAGGCAGGGGTCGCTTGGGCCATCAAGCCACTAACTGGGGGCGTCGTGAGCGTGCGAGGGTTAGTTCAGGCACCCTGCCAATCAGCGCGAGGCTCCTCCAGCTTCTAATCCCCGTCTGGAGTAGGATAGCGAAATTCAATTGATTACAACGCCAATCACTCACAGCCTCTTAAGCCAGATCCAGTCTCATGCGTGATTTGAGGAGTTTTTGGTGCGAGCAATCCCGGCCTTATCATTTTCGCTCGTTCGTGTGTTGGTGCAGCCCTTTGAGAAGGGGTGGCCTGGGTGGGATTCGGTGCTTGCCAAAGTCCAAGAATTTGCACTGTCAGTCTCGAGGCAAATTGTCACTTCCAAGACCACTAAGACGCGGAAAGTCGCTCAATATTCACGGCTTAAGAGCAAGGCTATTACCATCCACTGTCAGTGTAGAATCATGGTAATTTCTGCAGCAGGGCCAATTTATCGGTGCCGCGCGACGTAAGCACTGGGCTGCTTCCAGGACGTTCTTGACGAGCTTTTGCCGCCCCATTGCACGCAAGGCAGCCTCGACGCAGCGGCCTATATCCCCCAGATTTTCGTGGATTAGACCCGTCAACATCCGGCTGAAAAGGGGACATACAGCCGTTGCATGTGGATATGCGCCTTGGACGGTCTCTGGACTGTGCAGTGTGTGGCGTCTGCTATAATTGGACGGGGGAAATTGCTGCACCATGTACAAGCCTTACAGTAATAAGTAAGGCCTCATGGAAACTATGGGTAGCTACAACTCAACATGGCGTTTCCGTATATTGTGTCATTCAGTTACAGCGGGGCGAGCGAGGCGCATTGGGGCGCAACAAACTGTGTCTCTCCGTTTTGCTGCTTCTCTGCTTGTGACTACGCGACTTAGCTGCAGAGTACAGAGAACGAGACAGCCAAAGTTCTATTAGAAGCCATAATTACGCGCCCTTCTGTAGTATCTGTACAGAGTACCCGCCCAAGACATCGAGCCTCGCAGCGTAGTGCACATCGCAATATCTTGTCCATCTGAAGATCGCAGTTTGACAACAAACAGACATGACTTACAGATTGCGTGATGCTGGTCGTTGAGAACACAACAAATCAGGAGTTCATATCATGTTTAGGATGAAGCGCCTTCAAGATCACCAGGCCATGCAATATTTAAGGCTAAAAAGGGTATCAGAATAACTCGCTCCACCAGTGTTCATCACGTCTTCCCATCTGTGCCATTGACCGTCCCAGAACTGTCCATTCGACTGACAAGCTTCTTCACACCTGTCCATTCTTCCTTTCTTACATTGTCAAGACCTCCAAGATCTGCACCTACTTCAAACACCGTCACCACTCCATCCAAGCCGCCTACGGCAATTCTCTTGCCTTCGTTGCGCTCCCATGCGAGCTTGTTGAGACTCCGTTGGCCGAAGCTGAGGCCACGCTTATCGCTCGGACTTGCTTTTGCTAGTGGGACTTCAATGTCTACATTTATGTCCCAGACCTCGAGGTTACCGCCTCCGTCCACAAGACCGAAAACTCCAGGCTTGACAGGCGACCACTTAGCATCGTAGACCAAATCCTCACGCACAAAGTCCAGTAAGGGGCTAACGACCTGACCCGTACCGATCACACTCGTGGTGCTGGCCGCTGCTGGTGGACGCACTTTCCAGATCTTCACGCTCCAGTCCAAACTTGAACTGAGCACCAGGTCACCCAGATCAATTATTCCACGAGATGGGTGGAAATCGAGGGACATGACGGGCGCTGCGTGCCCACGATACGCTACCCTTGTGTCGACTCCAGCCTTTGCACCTGCGCGGTCGTACCTGTGACAAGGGTATATGGTACCTTCTTCTGAGCCCGCCAGAAAGTAAGTCGGATCGGACTGCGGGAATGCCATGCATGTCGGTGCCATGTCTTCTGTCTTCGCTGGCGGTGGCGTGGTGAGCTCGAGCGACTCTTGTGGTTTGGTCAACATATCTACGCCCCAGCCACAGACAACGCCGTCTGTAGAGCAAGAGATGATATTGTTCGCATTTTGTGTTCCGACGATATCAACAGAGTAGATTGGATGCGTATGCCCTGATCCCGTCAGAGGTGTCTTCTGAGCAGGCGCCCCTTTTTGCCGCGTGTCCCACAGGAGTACTTGGCCACTATAAGCTCCTCCAATGATCAAATTCGGATGGAAGGGAGAGAACTTCGCACACAGAATATCCGACTGGGCATGGAAGACATATTCCGGTCGGTCATGCATATGAAGGTTCCACACCTGGATCAGACCGTCTGGATCATGAGGAGCCGACGGATTCTTTGTATAAGATGCCAGCACAAGTTCCGGGAATTTGGGTGAGAAGCTTAAATCACTAATCACACGCTTCTTACTCCATCTCTCGTCCCAAAATTGAGCTATCTCGCGTACTCTCCGTCCCTTCTTGCCTCTGGTTGCGCCAGGCTCATCATCGTCCTCGTCAGCAGCCTGCGGTCCACCCAAAGAATAGTCTGCAAGCAAATCATATTGCTCATCCAGAGCCCTTTCAATGACCTTCGTAGACTTTTCCACAAAATCTTGGAATTCATCGGAGGCGTTGACGGCAACAAGTTCGTCATCGGTCAACGCACGTGCCGGAAATTTAGACGTGCTGCTTTCGTTCTGAAGCCCGCTCTCAGCCTCTGAGAGTTGCAAAGCTTTCAACTCTTCCTCAATCTCTTTCTTTAGATTTTGCCTGATCTCCTCTTCGTAACTCTCACGTTCTCTTCGGCTTAGCCTTTTGCTTGAGCGCGGTGATTTCATCCGACTGGGTGACTGCTCGCCATCCGATCCAGTCTGCGATTCTCGGCGTCTGGCTGGCGACCAACTATCCGAGGTTTGAACACCCTTGCTATAGGTTATACGCTCTGGCTGTGGGTCCGTTGTGATTTCGTAGACTGTCGTCAACGGCGCAAATGTAAGGTTGGGTGGAGGCTTGGTAGGGCTTATTTGTGACTGTGCTGCAGCATTATGCGTAGAGGGAGGACTTGAAGGTTCGTGCTGATCGGAACTGAACTGCCCTGCACTGACAACAGAGGTCGGGCGGCTTCCTCTACCTGCTGGTGAGCCGGGTCCTGTGGAACCTGGTCTACTCTCTCCGACTAGACTTGATATGAGAGTATCTAGCTCTTTTCGACTTCCTGCTCGGCTTGGTGTGGGCTGTATCAACTGTGATAAAAGTCAGTGCCGAGATCTGAGTTCAGGGTAACATGTGGACTTCCTACGTCTTCAGTACCCCCGATACTTTGCCTGGAAGCTGAGAGCTCCTTCTGCCGATTCTCACGTTGCCGTTTCAGCTCCGCAAGCCTCGCTCTTTTAGCTTCTATCTCGGCTTTGCGTTGCTCCATGTTATATTGCTTAACACGGTTGGCAGGCTTCAAGAAGATGCACGTTCAACCAGGCCTTGCCCGTGGATATCGGTGATAGGTGGGCAATCCGAATGACCTTCAAGGTAGGAGCGTACTCAGTGAAGTATGCATACAGGGACGATACAAATGCAAACGCATCGAGTTCATTCTGAGAATGATGTTGAACTCCGCCAAAAGTTCCTGGCTCCTGGCACTAGAGCTTAGTAAGGTACTTTTGACAAGCTCGGTCCGTGCAACATTGGCCTCTCGACTTCTTCAAAGCCTTGGACACCACCTCCATACCGCCGAATACTCCATCACTGCCATCTGCGCTGTAGTACTCGACTTTCGCAGCGCAAGTCTATCTCCTAGTCGCCCATTGATTGATTGTTGGCGCTATCACATCCACTCCTGTCATTAGTTACCGGCCAGCGAAGATGGTTTCTGCTGGTGTCAATGTAAGCTCTTTTATGGCCAATTGAGACTCGTCGTCTATGATTTGCCTTTCAGCGTGCTATTCGAATATTCATCCTTAAATGTTTTCTAATATACAATTGTTTAGGTGCTTCGGTGGTCTGCCCTAGGAGTCGGTATCTTCTACGGTTTCTCTCATCAACGATCAATCACTGCTTCTGACAAAGCGCACGAGGCCAAAGCAGAATGGGATCGAAAACAAAGCTTAATTACGAGGGCGAAGCAAGAATATCAGAAACAAACACAACCGCAGAGCTTTCAATCGCAGACTGCAGGTAGGAAGATCCAAAAAAGGAGTTGAAGTGAGAGCACTAACAATGCAGCAGGCAAAGCAGATCTTAATGACCCAAACGTCGACCTAGACACTCTCATTACCTATGGTGAAGGCAGCAAATAAGACGGCATGAGTGACAGATGAAGCCGAAGAGAATCGGTGCTGGGAAAGAGCCATATATATAATGAGCGACCGTCAGCGTCATTTAGCAGGTACACCGCTTGAAACCTGCCATTAGTACCATCTGTACATTGTACAATATAGACTTTGTCGCTGGGTTTTACAAAAGCTCGATACATTCTACATATTCTTCACACTGTGCGCTTTGTGGCAAGCGCATTTGGCATCTACTTTGTCACCAACACGGGAACTGTTTCAGTCAATCTAAGGAGCAATACGAAAGGCCTTATACGAAGTAGGAATACTATCTGGATTTCACAAGCTAACAACATAACACGACTCGCGATCTCAAAATATCTCATATTCCAGACGGCTACAACTTTTCACTGCCTTCCGGTGCAGGCCGTTACACTGAAATCACTTGTTGTGGAAAGCGTTAAGCAGAATGCTCTTTGAACAGCCTTCCAAATTCCTCCCAGGACCATGCTTAGTTTGATTTACATTACTGCGAGTTTGGCGACTTGTACCATAATCATAATCATGAACCTTCGTCACCTGTCAGCCACTATGTCCGACATTGGTGTCTAGCTTGTTCAATAGACTGTCTTCAAGGACTTGGTGGGCTTCTCGCTGCACAATATTTTTGACTTTCGATCTGCCCACGGCATGGGTAATTTCTTTTTTCATTGCTATTATATCGTGATGAATGGGAGAACTGGTTCTGAAGAGAAGAATGCGAGGATAAGTGCTGACGATATTATCACCAGTAGAACAGGCCACTGCTTTTATCGCCGGTACTGTTGTTGTGCAACATGCGCCACGGCTACATTGGCGGCTTTTGACCTGCTACGGAACGCCTCTACTATGCAACGCACGATGTTCTGCCTGCTACAAACAACGGTTGGCGTACCGTAGTAGGGCTCACCCGTTCCTAGTATTCACTACGGCCCTCAAATGGGAACCGAACTTGGGTCCGAACAAGTTCACCATTCGATACGACACTGTTCATGGACATTTTAGGGATATAAATTCAGTACTACATAATTCAATGGATGGACGCAATGAGACTGAATCACTTCAGGCTACGTAAGTATCTCCAAGCATAAGGTGAACTAATATCGTAATCTCTGGTATCACTAGGTAGATAATTCTCTATGAACCGTGGTGATAGAGTGAATCTCTAAGAAGCGTCAGAGAACGCATTGCAATGCTACCTATAACAACAACCACCTCCATCTAAGTCATGAGATGGACTAGAGGAGATTGCGATTATAGAACTCAACCTTCATAAAACTTAGATCTTCAATTAAGAATTAGTTCTCTTTTCATTATACATGAATGTGGTAACAGGAGAGGCTCGATATCCCCGACTGAGAAAAAGGGGTGCGGAGAATTTACGTCATATTCCTGTACGGTCGCCAAAGCATGAGCTATTCATTAGTCATATATCATCTGGTATAGTTCACATAGATTGTTCAAACCTTATATATAGAGTCTGTGATCACAGATGTTTGTATTAAAAGGAGATCATTTGTTTACGAGCCCTCGGAGTTGTTGGCTAAATAAAGTTGGCGTAGTAAATGGACGTTTATGATTTGTTAGCGCGGTTAAACCTCGGTTTCCTTGTACCGCGACAGCATCACCTCCACTTTGGAGCTACGTACTGGTCGAACAACGACGAGGACTACCAGCCGCGACACATACCTTTGCTGCAATGCAGGCTCTACGACGAACTTCCTTTGCGACAGCGCGTGCTGCGAGGTTGCAATTGTCTCGCCAATGCCGTCGTTATGCCCACGATAGTCACCATCACGAAGAAGTCAGCGAGTCGTTCGGGGTACGTTTGATGAAATCCACTCCAATCTCGAATTGATAGCCTGATACCTTCATAGCTCAAGTTCTACATAGGCCTGGCCACTGTCCCCGGTCTTTATTTTCTGTACACATTCTCACAATCCGGGGCCGACGGCAGTGATCCTGCGCTGACCAGAATGATCGATTCCTGGACTACGAAAAGAGAAGAATGGGCAAGAATAAATACACTGCACACAAACCTTGTTGAGCAGGCTGCAGCAGACCGTCATTTGTTTCTCGGGCAGAAACCAAACACAAATATCGACCTGAAGACACCAGAGTACGTGTGCCCATTTACACCTTGAACATTCGGACCTGAACACGGCAACCATAATTGAACTTCCAAACTTATTAATCAATACAGGATGATTCACGCTCACTCCGAATGCAACATACCGGCTGGCGGAATTCTCGACATAAGTAAGACCGTCGCTAAATACACCAAGGAAAACTATGAGGCCCAGGAAAAGAAGCTGCAACAATTGAGGGACGGAACTTTGGCAGCAGAGCAACCAATCAGCACAAAGCCACGGTCGACCTCCAATAATCCCTAACAGTCGAGTTCAACACGGCATTCACTTTGTGAAGAGGGTAGAACATCTCTAGCCTAAGTCGCCAAGGGTTTGTATATAATCAACATAGCATCGAATTCAAAACATCAACATAAAGCTCATCATAATATCCGGTGTAGTGTGGTCTTACACAACCATGTTTCTCACCTTCTATTACATACCACCCATCTGCATCCCGCCTCTTCCCATTCCGAACTTGGTCCGATTCCCCAATTCGAGTCTATCATACTCATGTTTCCTCTCTTCTTTCTTTTGTTCCTTCTCACGCAGTTTCTCAAATTCAGCTTCGTCACTGGGTAGAGCTTGGTGCTTTTTACCCTTCCCGCCGAGCTTCGCTTTTACTTCTCCGAACAATGGAGACATTTCAGAAGGAGACTTGAGTGGCCTTGGTCTGTCAGCGGACTGGGTCTACTGCTAGATAAAAGCCGGGATATACCTTTCTTGCTGGTTCTGCTGTCGAGCCTGAGGTGTGTCTTGGGAGGATTGAGGCTGTTGGTGTTTTGAACTGATCTGTGCCATATACCCCTAGGTGCTAAAGCTTCTTCTGATAGGCTTGTGGCTGCGCGTAGTACTCCCGTTGAAACTGCTGCTGGATCACCGGAGACGACTGTTCGGTACAATTTCTCCCAGTCCTGTATTCGTCGCTATATGTCTTCTCCGAATTTCAGCATACGGGTGGGCAGCGACATTATTTATACATAATTTTGTTGTCCCAGAGTCTATATAAACCCCAGCAGTCTGCTCAGTCTAGCCTGGGATTGTCCCTGCGGTGACGATATTATGTCCCGTGCAGAGACACCGTCGTCCGTTTGATGTTTCGTGCTTGATAGGAACGCGTGGTGCGCATCTACCTAGCGATGCGGTCACTGGGAACGCATGCGGGTGACGTGTTAGTCAGTCCGTTCGTGGTGCGTAATACGGCCTGGGGGCCTTGCGGATCAAGAGACGGAGCGATGTGTCGGTCGCATGGGTTCAGAAGTACGGATAGTTGATTTGAACGCGGCAACGATAAGAGAGCGCGTTGAAAGTGGTTGTGATGAGACAATAAGATTATTAGGTTCTAGCATACGTGTAAAAATGACACTGCCTATTGCATTGCGCAGTAGTGAAAGGCTACAGGAGGGGGCAGAGTCGTCTATAATCCATCGCAGTAGAATTATCTGAATCTATAGGCCTATCTAAACTCGGAGTTGTAAGCGTATTTAGAATTAGTTCTCTCCTACTAGGACTGAGATTGAGGATTTTGAGGATCCAAGGCATCAGGATGATTAATGCTTCTATCGAGAATATACAGCTACAATCAGAACATGAACGTGATGCAGACGAAGTGTTACGTAGACACGGTAAGCTGACTGACGGACGTAGACGGAACACGGACCTGACAGTTCTGCTTGTTGGTGCCTCAACCGTCAATCCGCCTTATGTACATGCGGCACGAGTCGTTGATGGACCACGGTGTTACATCAATACCTACATGTCTGATAATTGGTGTGTTCATCGAATACCTCGACATGATAAGTTTGCTCCTTTGACGGGCCTTACAGTGAGAGAGACGCGTAATCGCATGGTAACCTGTTGCCCGCGCACCATGGTCGGTTTGGTGTGTGGTACGGACGCTATTTTGTGCGATCACCCTTTTCGGACAGCGAACATGCACAGGTACGGTACAGCGGTGCCAATATCCTCAAGCTATCAAGCTGGAGCATACATACCTAGCGGTGCTCGAAAGTGATAGTGACCAGTTTGTACTCGTTGCGTGGCATTAACGCGAATACCCGGACACCGGTCCGTTCTAGAGCGGCAGAACAATGCGGCAAACTGTCAGCATACTGGACAATGGAAATTCCAGTCAATACCGCAGACCACCACTGTACAGTAAACGAACTCGCATCAAATGGCTCGGGGTACAGGTATGGTTGTAAAGGTTTGTCATTTGCCCTCTGAAACTTGTGCCTGGAGCTGAATCCCTGGTATATCTCAACTTAATGGTATCGCTTGGACGGATTTCATCAATGAAAGTAGATTCGACTGGAAGACAACAATGGTTGACAATAATGTTCGATGCGTCCTCCCAAAGAAGCTTCCAACTCCTTTCACTATGCGCTCTATATGATTGCGATTGGTCGTGACGGTCATATCCCAGCGCCTGTGTTCCTCTTGAACAAAATTCGTATATATGAATCACCTTTTTGACTTTCCCTTGCTCTTGCTCGAGCTCTTGGTAATCCCATGGCTAGTCGGGTTATTGCTTTCTTTCTGAAGTCTGTCGAGATTCATAGTCCAGTTCATCTTGTCCTTCGTTTCCTGCATCTCCCGGACAAGGCGTTCTCCATTCTGGACTCGTTCATGGGTAGCGTTGCGGAAGTCTTCCGCTTCCTTTGACAGTCTCTCCACCATGGTTTCATGCTCAGCCTTGTATGTATTCAAGAGGGAGCCCATCTTGTGGACAATCTCGTCGCTATTATTGATTTCGCGTCTCCCTTGATCAGTCGACACCTCGAGCGCCATAATACGCTTCCTGTTCTCTTGCTCACGCTTCGTTATCGCACCAAGGTCCTTGGTCATGTTATGGACCTGGCGCTCGTAGCGTGTCTGCATTCTATGCAAGCCATCTTTTAAAGCATCCGCGTTCGCCTTCTCCCGTATCTCCCTTGTATGCGCTTCAGACACCGCTTGGTTCTTTTCTGCATGAGTGTTGTCTAGTTCAGTAGCCATTTGCTGTTCCCTCACTTCTGCTGCTTGCCGTCTTGTAACTTCTGCGTCTAATGCAGCTTTTAGTTCATCGATCTTGCGATTCTTTCGCTCTATCGCACGAGTATTGGTGGTATGTAACATCTCTAGCCGCTCGTTCTCCGCCCGAAACTTCGCCTCTATGCCTTTTGTGGTACTCAAGCTCTTTTGTGCCTCCTCTTTAGCTGATCGCTCGACATTGTAATCCCGCCGCAGTGATGCATTCTCGTTTTGTAGCCGCTCAATGAATTTCCCTGATTTTCCACTGGCTCCGATGGTCACAGGCGGACCCCATGGCGCGTTTGGTGAAGAAAGGCCATTGGATAGAGGCGACAGAGTAGCAGAGGGTGAGTTGGCATTCGGGGTGGCCTGCGGCGAAGGCTGTGTAGGTCCAGAGACTTTTCGCAACGCTGTAGTCATATTATAGTGGTTTCCAGGCGGCGAGGGAGACGCTGGAGGACTATCTTCAGGCCAGTTGCCCGTCATAGTATTACTTTGGAGGTCATCCAGGAAGCACGATAGCCCCTGCTTACGGCGGATCGAGGTTTCAGGAAAGAGCGGTCGGGAAACCAAGGTTGACTGGAACAGAATAGGAGTATTAAGTGATCGGAGCTGAGGTTATGTCGGTGATTTTCGAGAAAAATAATAGACCAGGATTAGGTCATGTAGTCATTCTGCAAGTCCTGACCGCCAGCATGGATAGCCTGTTAAGTTGGGTCGCTGCTGGAGACGGTCGGTGGTACGTGTTTTGGCGGGCACCCATTTCCGTTTTCCCCGACAACGTGTTATTTTGCAACACAGGCGGCTAGCGTGCCCCTGTAATTGCATTCCTGGGCCGTCTGTTACTAACATCGCGTTCTTAAGCTTTATCCGGCATGCTAATTCCATTCTCGAAGACTGCCTCATGCTGCTCGCAGCATTTGCAATGTCCCATATCCATGAAGCATACTCATGTATTTGTCTTCCCAAGGTCAGGTGTGATGTCGTTCAATATAACACGTCTCGTACAGGCTCAACCGCTTGCATGAGGATTACTGTATGTCGTGCGACGATCCATATACGCAGTAGACAGATAGCTAATCAAAGAAGCTGTATATCTCCTGAAAACGAGACAGAGTTTGCCGCAGAGCCCCTAGATGTCGAAACTTATGTATAATGGATGGAACAAAGCTGAATGATGTTGGCTTCATGATTATGGTATAAATCTAAATTAGTAGTAGGAGTACGATTCAGCCTATAGTTACTGGGTTTTGAGTGACAGAACCTGTAATCTCGTTGACACTACTCAACTAAAGCCGCATTAGACCATAAGTAGCCACCTAAAAATTATGTAGCCGTCACCGAGATAGCTCTTCGTTGTTCTATATAGGCTAAAAGCATTAAATGATCAGTCTACGCACGGATACCCCACGATACATAGATGGGTACAATTGATATTTTTAGTAGAGCATCCCCTCAACCTCAACATAGAGCCAATGGCATACATGATATGTGTACGCGTAGCTCACAAGACAATAACATCTACCACCATCGTAAGCTTTCATAGTCTCTCAATCTCCGCAGAATTACAGGCTGCATTAGCCGACGACCCCCTTTCGTGCTCATGCGCCAAGTCGGAAACGACGGTTCTCATCGGCATCTTTTCCGACGAAATTCGATGGGTACGGCCTAAATGAATTTCCTTCTCTGATAGCACCGGGCGAATGACGTGCCGGCTTCATCTGAGAGGCAGCTTGAATTTTCCCTACCATGCAGACTTGGTACAATCTTGTCTCAACCAAAACTGTACATATTGCACTTCGTCATGATTGGCCTATCACTTCAGAATGATGCGTCTGTTCTGTTGACTTGACGCGAGAAGAAGCTTGCTGGCCAGGTACTAGCGCCGGACAGCAATGGCGGGGCAGCAATGAGCTACAAGTACTCAAACGTCACGCCCATATATGCTGGCTTCAAGCCTGTAACCCAACTGGAATTTCAGTCCTGAATTATCTCACAGTCAAACCGTAAGTAAGAAAATTCTACAGCTTTATAACGATTCATATTGTCAAGCTATCGCGAAGGCTTCCAATATACCTTGTACTCCTTACTGGTCTCCTTAAGATATTACCAAGCCTAAGGTGCCTGTGAACCATCTTTCAGTTTACCTTAACAAACATTCATACATTCCCCTTCCAAATACAGACTGACACGTCTTAGGCGTGACCTTTCAACTTGCAAAACATTCTACAACATGTCTTACAACGACAATGACAACAACAACTATGGAGGCCGCCAAGGAGGTGGCCACAGCGAAGGTCGCCAAAACGAGTACGGCGACCGTCGTAACGAAGACAGCTATGGTGGAGGTCGTCAAGAAGAGGGATTTGGTGGTGGCAGAGATGACCGCCAGGACTATGGAGGTGGTAATTTCCGTGGCGCCGGTGCAGGAGGTCGTGGCCAGGCTGATGACTTCGAACCTCCACGTCAAGGCGGGCGCCAGGGCCAGAATGATCTCTATGGCGGTAAGCATATTAAATATTCCCTACTGCTACTAATATAGCGGGCACTGACTCGAAGATGAACAGGTGGGGGTCAATCTGGAGATAACTACTACGACTCGTCCAAGCGCTTCGACGACAACAGCTCTGGGCGTCACAATGAAGGACCCATGGGTTCTAACTCTGGCACATCATACAGCGGAGGTGGATATGGAGGTGACAACAATGAGGAGTACTCCGGTGCTGCACACCAAGCCTCTCAGCACGCTGGAGATTCTGGTGACAGCAGTCTCTTCAGCTCTGCACTAGGCATGCTATCTGGAAAGAAGCAGCAGCTTCAGAATGAGGACGTGGATGAAGACGATGCTGTGAGGCAGCACCAGAACTTTTACGGACAGGGTAATGGCAATCAACAAGCTAGTGCTGGTAACTTGGGTGCTGCAGCTGCAATGCAGGCATTGAAGATGTACAATGGTGGACAAGGACAAAGTGGCCATGGCTCGAGCTCGCAGAGCAACTTCATCGGTATGGCTATGGGACAAGCGGCGAAGCTGTTCGATCAACAGAGTGCTCAGGGCAATACGGTACGTATACCTTATGGTTCGTCAGGGATGGTACTAATCATACACATAGCACCCGCAAGCCACCAAACAGGATGCTGTCGCTCAAGCTGCTCAAATGGCGTTGAAGTTCTACATGAAGTCTGAGATGGGTGGCTCCGGAGGTAGCTCTGGCAGCGGTCTGTTGGGCCTCGCAAGCAAATTCCTCAAATAGCCTGGTGTATAGATCAGTACTACCTGCGAGTAGACACCACTAACGTGCACAGCAATCAGGATTATGGTACTCATAATAATGAGGACCCGACTACCATCGTTTTCTGTGCATACTGGCGGGTTCCACTTGTGTAACATACAACTCCGTAGAACCACACAAGTACACCGTCTGGTGTTGAGGTGCCTACGTAGATCTTTCATCGACATAGAGGGAAGCATATCAAGTCAACCGATACCCATCATGCACATGTAGGCGAACCATACCTACGAATTGAACAAGCGCACAAAAGGCTGTTGCATGACGAGGTATGGATAGTCCGATAGTAAGAAGTTTGGCCTCGGCTTCACTTAAGTCACGGGCCGGAATCCAAAAGCCGAAGCATCAACTCAAAGCCCGAAGATTCCCACTAAGCTAAAAACGGCGATTCCTGCGATACGAGAATCCTCACCTAAACATCTAAAACCGGACTCTGGTTTAAGTATATAATCAAGCACGTCGGAGAGCTTCGTTAATACACCTTCCAATCCTCAAATCCATCAATTCCTACTCACCATATCAGCCCATCAATTCCTACTCACAATATCAGCCCATCAATACCTGGCCGATATCGCATCCGAGTATCCAACAATCCAACAACAACCATCCACAATCCAACATCAAACAACACGTGATATTAGTTTGCATAAAGCCATCTCAGCACCTCTCAGCATCACACGCCAGACTCAGCAAACCATGTCTTCCCTCGCTCTCCAACAAGACATAGGCCTCGCCACATTGCGCCTCGCAACTCTCACTGGCTCTGCCTTCCTCTCTGGTCAGTTCGACTTGCAGCTCCATGATCCCCCTTTCCCACACTCCACTCACCCCTATCACAGGTTTCATATTTTCGTTCAGTTGGTACGGTATTCAGTCCGTCTCTTACCTCGCCCCGCCTGAGCTGCTCACCCAGCAATGGCGCCGCATGTACTCAATCGGTGCCTCCACTGCCCCTGTGCTCGCACTCGCTTGCGCTGGCGGCTTCGGCGCCCTTAGCTATGCCTCGCGCCAGCTGGGAAATACTACTAGACTTGTCACGCCTAGCATGCTTTATGGCGCGGCGGCGGTCTTGGTCCCTACGATTGCGCCCTATACGATTCTAGTGATGCGACCTGGGGCCAATGACGAATTGATTGGCATGGCGGAGAAGGCGGAGCGCGGCGCGAAGGGAGACGGTGTAGGAAGTGAGGAGAGGATAGGAGAGTTGTTGGCGAATTGGAAGAGGATGAATTTTGTGCGAGCGGTAACGGTAGCTGCGGGTACAGTTTTGGGAGGGCTTGCAACAGTTATGTTGGGGCTTTAGGGGAGCAGGGTCTGGGTTCTGCGTATTGATTGGTTTCTATTCTTGACGGAGTTCTGCACACGAAGGATATACATCTGCAACACGAAATAGTCATTGAGCAAGGTATACTAGGCATTGTTATTTCAAAAATTCATAATATTGACGTAATAGCGGCTATGTTATGCAGGTCCCCCGATGTGAGATGCATTGTCAGGTAAACGAGGAACGGAAAACCCCTTAAACCTCCTACATGAGTTTATACGTACTACCCTTTTCAGAGAAGATGCAGTGGCCATCTTGCTCTTGTCGTAATATGTCTTGCTATGATTATAGAATTAAGCCACAAACATGAACATACTATAGATAAAAGGATGTCACAGACGCGTTTTCTTGCATAGCTATGCTCAATACTACGCTTCGACAATATCGACTAACATTTCGACTAGCAATTCATGCTTGGAGGAATAAGTATAGTAAACGAAGAGAGAAACATTACGAGATGTCTACGGAGACGACACGCTGTCCTTTGGAACGACTTTCAGCAACGTCAGGGTACATTACTGCATATAATCGTTATCGGGTCATATGAAAATAGCCTATAAGATATGATGGTCCTGTGGTATCTGGAACGGGCCAGTTCAATCGCCAAACTCCGCGCTTACCAAAATTGATGTACAAGACTTGTGATCAAACACGGTGATCTCATCCAATTGTAACAGTCCACTTAAGAACGTGCGAAAGAAAGCAATGACGCAGATACTAAGGATGCTCTACAAAAGAGGCCGGTGTGGCCGCAGGTTCCGGTTTTACTTGTAATTCTGGTTCGTAGGACATTCCGTCCCTCTCTGGTGGAACAAAAGGCCGTCTCTCTGGAGGGTAACCATATCCAGGTACAGGAACAGGTGCGGGTTCGTAATATATGTGCTCCTGTCTATGACCTCGCTCATAAGGGAGGTATTCGTAGCGAGAGTCACTGACATATCGGTGATTACGGGGTGCGTAGTGAGGTTCATGAACAGGAATCATCTGCACTCGACGACCATACTCATCGAGATACGTGGTGGGTGCTGGCTCGGCGTAACGATATCGCCGCAGAGGTGGTGCAGGAGAATAGTTGTCCTCAAACATAGGCGTTGGCTCATGAGGTGAGACTTGTGTTGATCTATCCGGATTGATACTGTGCTCTCGAAAACTCTCTGGCATTTCTGACACTCTGCGTGAAGGTGATTGTGATCGCTCGATTTGTCGTCTTGTAGCTTCGTACCGCTCATATCTGCTCTGTGGTCGTGGGGGACGAGCCGGAGGACCAGGCTCTTCGCGCTCTCGATAAACACGCATATAACGAGCATACCGAGATGCGGGGACAGGTTCCACGTAGCGTTCCCGACGACGGTATGCCGGTGGTCTTGGTCGGTATTCTCCGCGCAGGTCTGGTGACCTTCCACGTCCACCTGTATGAAAGTCTTCCGATCTCCGGCCACGTACGTGTGATGAAGCTGTTGATGCGCCAGTATGCGTCGCAGGCAGGCCGTCACGATAGATGCGAGCCTCCCTGGGACTGAAGCTGTTCTCCGGTTCTTCTGGTCTACGCTCAGTTTCCCATTGGGCGCGGAGCGCTTCCTCCCGGGCCTGATCTCGTTCTTCCGCCTGACTTTTATATAGCTCCAGGTCGTCACGGGAATTGAGAAGATCGTTTAAAAATCTGTCCGCTTCGCCTTCGGGTCCTTCAGCTCCTTCGGGTGAAGTTGGTCCTTTGTTTGCAGCAGTTTCCTTGGCTAACTCTGCGGCAGCGGTCTCGTCCATATCCAGAACATTCGGGCGTATGTACGATTGTCCGGACGGAAGCCGACGGTCTGGGACTGGTTCAGCAATTGGTTTCGGAGAATGAGACCGCTCATGGTCCCTCGGTGCGTATTGACGGTCTTGACGAACGCGACGCCCCGCACTTCCAGTCCGCACGGGGATCCAAGGATCCTCTTCCGTATAGTATCCACGACGAGAGGTATATTCGTCCTCGTATGACCCCCTTGGAACCTTTGCATATAAGATCAGTCTTCATGCAGTATCTGAGGCGCGGGAGAATCAAACTTACGTAGTAAACAGGCTCTCGAAAGTCCTCTTCTCCAGGGACCATATATGGACGTCTTCGGGCATGGGAACGCACATAGGAACGAGCATTTTGGTCCATGGCAGGCCGACGAGGATCATATTCGTCGGGACCAAACTGTGGAGATCCAGATTGCGGAGAGTAATCCTCACCAGAACCCCCGGAAGCGGGTGCTATAAGTCTTACCGGACGACGCTGTGCCATGTTATCATCCTCAACGGTAGAAACTGTCATTGTTTGACGAGCAGAAGGCTCGCCGGGTGCACTCGTCGACACCTTTGGCTGATCCATAGTGAAGAGTTTAGGAAAGACCTCTCGGATGAGCTTAATCTTTGTGTCGTCCATTCCTTCCGCTTGCGCCAGGTCTACAATGAAATTTTCGCGTGGCAAGAAGACAAAATTCATTATCCAGTCTGGCTGACTGGAAGCTCCCTCGGAGCCATGGTCCGACGATCTGCTCCGGTAATGCTCATGCTTATAATGATATGCCAGCGATAAAACATTGAACCCGATGCTGTCATCAAAGATAGGGAAACCTCGCGGATTGGTACGTGCGACATTCACATCTGGGCAGGACTTGCACTGTAGGCCTCCAGAGTGCTTGTGCGGGGTAAGTAGAGGATTCCGCTCCAATGCCTCAACGAATAGATCAATACTAGGCCAGTGACCGTTACGTTTTTGAAAGGATAAAGAAGCAACATTGATGGTAACGTACAGCCTCACGGAGTTTGGTAGATCTCCAACACCGGATAGTGTGGACCAGACATCAATGAAGGTCCGAGCAAAGACGCTTACCTGTTCATCAGAGATATTTTCCACCACGGCATGTACCTGAGGAGAGCCTGGTGTTTTAGCTGGGACGTTCTGCACACTCTGGGGAGGTTGAGCCTGGGGCGAGCTAGACCTGTTCGATGCATTGCTAGTGAGAATCCCGTTATCATTAACTTGAGAAGGGCTATAAGTTAATTGGTCCGGAGGCCTGGTGGATCCGTGGAATGGAGATGGCCCCTGTTGCATAGGAGGAGATCCAGGGTAGTACTGTCCTGACGGTCCAACGCCAAGGGACATCTGTTGCATAGTGTGAGTATCATATCTGTAGCCTGGAATTATAGGTTGTCCTGGAGGTGGCTGGAATGGTCCATACATTCCATTTTGGCCATAGCCCGACATAGGACTGGCCTGGGATAGGGGTCTTGGCATATGCGCGAACATCTGGGGTGTAATACTTGCTCCTCTGGACGCCGCAGGAAAGTTCGAAACGAATTGCTGAGAGACCTTCGCGGCGGAGGGATCCGGTATGAAAGGAGATTCCTCTGGCCACTCAGCTTCCTTCCAGGCGACAACAACATTGCCAACACTCAATGTGCTAGTGTGTTTTGCGGCGTAATGTTGTATTACACCCTCAAAGCCATAGTGTTTATAATTTCCTTCACATCCGTTACATAAAAAAAGTTCTTTTCGAAACTTGTCGGTAATGTGTTTAACCTTATGATCGAAGACCCATTTCATATTCTCGAGAATGAGCTTACGCCGTGATAAGTTAGTATCATTTGACTCTGTCTCAGATGCTGTGTGAGGCTCTTCGCTCTCCTCAACAAAACGATTGCGTACGTGCAGGATGACATTCGCAGCAAACTGCGGAGCAGTCTCCCGCGTGACTTTGCTTCCAAAATCCCACTGCTTTAAAATCTCGTCAGCAAAGCGCCCCAGTTGTGTTCTTAGAGGCTTTTGAGCTTCCTCCCATTCTCTATCCGTAATTTCTTTCAGTTCCCTCTGGCTGATCTCTTGCTGACGTCGATCAGAGACTTTGTGCTGGACCAAAGATTTGTGAGCAGCGTCTTGACGCTCTTTCTCCTCAGCTATTTCGCGTTGCGCAATTAGCTTGGGCTTCAGCATCTCCCAGCCACGATCTGTCATCGGGGTAGTAATCTGCATGGCGGCTTTGAAAGAATCCATATGTCGAAGGATGTTCGGAGCGATAGGAGGGTGAAGCGCCTCACATCGTCTTTCAATATCTGCGCGGCGTAGAGCTTTCATCTCTGTCACATCCCGAAATGACCTATCGTGCCTTTGGGCAGGATGCGTAGGAAGGGGAGGTGGAGCGTAGGGAGTTTGCTGATATGTGGGTGTGTAGGAGTTTGGGATGTATGGCGGCTGTGATTGCGGCATCGGATGTTGCACTAGATGATCGTTAGTCTTCGCTTTGGTCTTCTCCTAATGATTCTAGTGGTAGGACGAACTTGAGTGAGTCCCGTACGCGTAAGGATTTGGACCGTTGTATATAGGTATGGGCGCGTTGAAGGGACCTGCGAATCCAGTCGGCGCAGGCGAATATATTGGATGCTGGGAGTTGGGGGCAGAGGTATGCCACAAACGAGGGTCAGGATTCGTCGACACAGGTAAAGTTGCGATATTTGCAGGCGCATCGGCTTTCGCTGCTGCTCCAACTTTATTGTTCGTATTGGGCGCTTGCACATGATTGATCTCCCAACGTTCACAGCGTTCTGCATCGGACAGCCGTGTCTTGCCTCGAGAATCAAGGCCTTTGTGCCACTCTTCCGCAGCTGCTTGCCCGAGCGCTTTCGCAGCGATGAATTCCTCCTGTATTTGTTCCACTTGCGTTGTATAATAGCACTTGCGTAATTGTATTGTTGGTGGCGGTGACGCGTGGTGCAGTGTAGATGCAGGTACGACGTGCAGGTCTTGCGTCAAGAAGATGAAGGGAAGGCCAGGGAGAAGCGGCGAAGCAGTTGACATGAGTAGAGACGTATCCTATGAAGGTAAGTAAGCTGGCGATGCGACTAGATAGAATCGATTACCTTCTGACACTTTGATTCCAAGCACATTCCACACGATCGAATCCCAAAAGCCCATACAATCCGAACCCCAGTGCGGCCTGGACCTCTGTCCCAGGTACTATTACCTTGAGGCTGGCCTATTTTATGACAGAATTGGCAGCGACGACCTTTGACAAGTTTCCACATATCCAGCTCTGTTGTTCCAATCAAAGGCTTCGGAAAATGAGACTCGTAAGATTTGCGAGAATTAGACCAAACGGCCTCAGAAGTCTGCAACTTTGGAAAAGTCAAATAGGCTTTCCCGGACAGATCGCGAATTCTTGTCAAGTACAAATTGAAAACACGGTTGACCTGGAGAAGTCGACCGAGGTCTTGAGGATGAAGATAAGAAAATACATTCTGCCAGATATCTGGCGGAAGATTGACACAGAAAGGAACAGGAGTACTCTCAGGGCGAGAAGTGCCCTGAGATAGCCTTCGCTTTTTCTGTGGAGGACTAGAAGAATCCTCTGCTTTGCGCTTCACATTTTCGGTAATGTGTATCTCTTCGCCAGGCTCTTTTTCGATTTCTGACGTTGAATCGTATAGGTCAGAGGAGCCGGCGCTTCTGGCACTCTCGTCACTAGCTGCCATAGCAAACGACAGAGTCGTAGCAATTATGCACGCATACTCTGTTGAAATAGTGAAGTAGAGGGCTTCACGAATCGCGACTGTGAGGCAAGTCTGTGAGGCAAATGTTTGCTCGTGGTGAGAACAGCAGTGTCAGATGAACGTGGTAGATGTAATAGAGGGTGATAATACAGCGCAACTTGATGAGTCCGTCAACACAAGAATAAGACTAGACAGAGGCGCACAAATGATTATAGGCAGTTGAAGTGACGATGAGGTTGAAGCATCAGCGCAGTGCTAAGTGAGTGGCCAAGAGGTTGGGCTCCAAGTGCAATCCATGGGCAAAGCGGAGATGCTTGATGTGCTCCAGCGAATGAGGTATCAGTAAAAAGTGAGGCGTGGTGGCTGCCATGTTGGCTGATGGTGGGCGGAACAATGGATCCCTGCTTATGTTTGGCCAGGGGCTAGTCTGCCTAAGCCCAACACGTACAAGAGAGCGCTCGCGGTTATGATGACGTTCACGTTCACCTTTGCTCTGATACTGAGTGTTTAGTCCTTCTCTTCCATCTTCTGTCAGCATCCTGCTGCGCAATCTTTCAACAATGTTGAACCGTCATCCATAAGAAATTAAGTACTACTTTTCCTGACCTTGGCGACTGACTAGTACACGTCGTGCAGACAGTCGGAATCCTAGCTATACGATTTGTACGTTTACCACTCCGCCTTGTAGCATTTTTGTTAGATATAATGACAGTTACGTCTTGATCATGCGTGTAATAGATGAGTCCTTCTCATAATAAAATACGGTCTCTGGACCCTTTTGTTTGGTCCTCGCAGTGCATGCGACATGCACTGCCCGGGTATCATGAACCATTGGGACCCGCTCTTGATCAACAGTATCGCTTAATAACGGCGCGTTGTTTTTTTCAACGACGCGAAAGCTGGGGAAAGCACAGGAGCCATCGACAATGCAGTCAATGGCATGATCGAACATGCTTTCGACCTTCTCACGAACATTGGAATGAAGGAATGAAGCAAGTTGACACTCGCGGTTTCAGCATGGGTTGCTTCCCACTCGATGTGCGCCTTAAGAGACTTGTTAGAATATTCCTGTGGCAGGATTTTCGCCAGAATTTGGCCAATGCATAATCTCAGATACTGGTGACCGTGTTGAAGGCCATGTGAGAGCTTGCTGATGGCTCAAAATTCAGGTTATGAGATCGGCTTCCGTATGCTTTTCTCCCTCCCGGCGGAATCCCCTCAATCGACATGGGAGCGTATCCATACAGAGATATAGTCGTTAGTGGTAAAGATCGCTCTAATCTTATCTCGTATGGGTTTGCCAATGTTGCAAACTGCTGTCGTGGTTTGGAGTAGTCCCGATTCAATATCAAATAGCTCATTTGATCGCCTCAGGAAGTCTCTCGTACCAGCTTTGACCCCACAGGCTCTGATTACTTCATAATTCCAGTCGTAGATAGTTTCGATATGCAGTAGAAGAATCAGAAAGCTAAGTTGGTGATATACCCGGAGTCAGACTACAGCTTCTTGTACCCGTGGGCTGAAGTAGCGCGAGAGGTCAGCCATTCTTTGAAGGTTGCCTAAGAGACAGCCGAAGATCGCACTCTGTACGAATACTACTGTCATTGACGTTGAAAGATATGTGCATGGTTCACATGGTATAATGTATCCATTTCAGGTAGCGGAGACATCTTGCGCCACTTATGCTTTCAGGTTCGTGAAGGTGGTGACGATACAACGATGGAGCGCATACCTGTGTAGCATAGCATTGGGGGATCAGGATGGATTCATGGTAGCCGGCATTGCAGCTGCTGTATATACGACGAATCTGTTTGCAATACTAAGACTCGGGACGGGAGAGACCGCGGCCTGTTTTTCCTGATTGACGGCAGCTGTATCTGGAGGGGCGGTGCCTGTACTTTCTCTTTCGGTTGTACTCATCATCTTCTCTGGCAATTTCGTTCCTTTAGCTAACCGCCGACTACGAGGCCGAGACTCGTTCAGTAACTCTCTTTTCTTCCACCAGTCTCCTATCGTCGTCGGTGAATACCTGCCGTGGAAAGCTTGAGAGACCTCGAGATTGTTCGGGGGACGCCAAGCGCCCACACGTTCTTGACCTTCTCTTATTCGTACATGTGGCCTGAAATCATGCACCCAATTGCGGTTGTCTAGAATATACAGAATGACATTGAGCTTTTCCTCGCGCGGGACACTTGCGTGAGTCTTGCTGGTTTTAGGTAGGCGGGATTTGCACTCAGACAGAGGTTTCGAGGGCCGCCCCACGCGCCTCTTTTTCGGGATACTGGCTGTTGAGTTCATTTGGGTTCAGATGGAGGAGCGATGCCACTCCGTTGTGGAAGGACTGTTGCAAATAGTAGACTTGATTATTCTGTAGTGACGTGAATTCTGAATCAAAAACGTCCGCTAGGCTGAACTCGGGGAAGTGTGCGGGTTAGCCCCAGCCCTCCAGCTTTGTTGTGGTCCAAGCCTCAGGGTTCGGACTGTGCTTTATCTGAACATCATCGAACATCGTTTCCAATTATCATCGAAAGCATGGCATCGACGCGATGAATTTCATTCGAACTCAACAATACAATCATCATATGATCAACCCGCGCTCGACGCCTGGCACATCGTTCGAGACGATTCAGACTCATCCATAGCCTTCCAATTTGAAATATGCTCCTCAGGTAGCTTATCGGAGGTCCACCTTGGATCGTCGACTTGTTTGTATGTCGTGTATCTACCCGGCTTCCAGCCATAATACGCCTAGGAATTCAAGTTATCTCCTCCGATGAGGCTCAAAATACACCAGCATTCCGCCACGGGTGGCGATCCGTCTACACGCTGTCTTCCACAGAGGCCTTGGCTGCCTATGTATTGCTCTACTGGTGAAATGGAACCTGCCTCATTCCCTACCCAAAAGCCGGGCATTTCTTGTCTGGGCTGGACAAGCCATCATCTGGGGAAATAATTATACCTTTGATGTGTACGGCCCTCTGCGGAGACTTCACCAGCATGCTCTTTGGCGTCTCTGTGCTTTGCAAGTCATGCTGGGAGTACTTGTCTTACAAGACTATAAAACTCAACAGCATGTGCCCAGAACCATAGAAATTCTAGTCCCTTGACAATCATAGTTCGTATCTATCGCCATCACTCATTGGTTGTGTCACTTCTAAAGTCTTTAACATGCTCGTTCTTAACCACCATATCGTCAGCTTTACCGCACTACTCTCTCTCGTTGTCGCAAATCCGACCCTCATATCGTCGCGTGATTCACGTAGCAGATGTTCTTCGGCTGCTTCTGAGAAGTTCGTTGCCGCTGCTGGAAGCATGCGCTCGGCTGAGCTGGCGGGTAACTTCACGTCAGCTGCGGATCGAGCAGATATAAACATCCCTGTCTACGTTCATATTGTCTCTTCTGGGGAATCTGTTAAGGATGGTAATATCGCGGTATGTACCTCTGTGGATTTGCAGCGCGACGACAGTGGTTTGGAGCCGCTTTAGCGCAAAGTTGTCACTAGACTGACAATAGGACTTGTGACGAGTGCTTGAAGACTGACCAGTTCTCTATCTCAGGACGATGTCGTTACCAAGCAGATCGAAGTCATCAACGAGAATTATGGTGTCCACAATATTACTTTTACCCTTAAGAATGTATCTCGCACTGTCAATGAGGAATGGGCGACTCAGGACACCAACGGGCCAATGCAAGAAGCACTCCACCAAGGTGATTATGCTACTCTAAACCTCTACATCGTATCAGACCGACGATATCTAGGAGTAGGTATTCTTCACAGCTGCAACGGTCGAGATGCTGACTGCCAACTAGATCTGCCAGTTCCCGGAAGAACCTACTGAAGATGTCATCGCCCATGATGGCTGTGTCATTGTCGCGAGTTCTGTTCCTGGCGGTGTGGCGCCCTTTGATCAAGGGAAGACAGCGACCCACGAGATCGGACACTGGTTCGGGCTCTTCCATACCTTCCAAGATCAGAGCTGCTCATCTGGTGGCGATGGGATCTCTGACACTCCTCAGCAGCTGGGACCGACATCCGGGTGTCCAACAAATGCCGATTCATGTCCAGACCAGCCAGGCCTAGACGCTGTAAATAACTATATGGACTATTCCGATGATTCATGCTATGAGGAGTTCACACCTGAGCAAGAGCAGAGAATGTATAACATGTATCAGCAGTATCGAGCACCGGCTGCCGCAGAACAAATCAGTAGTTAATAATGATGAGGTCAGCGCTATGTCTTGTTATGCTGTGGCCTGTTGGCGCGTTCACATTTTTAGATTATAGTAGGCTACGGTGTTAAGGTGTCAATGATTAGGTCGGAACTTTGATGTTTTAAAAGTGTCTATACCACTATCTAGATGAGACCATATATAGTTTATTCGCTAGATTCATGGAGTTATTCTTGTAACATTTCCTTGTTCTCAAAATACGGCTAGTACTGGTTTGGGTAGATGGCAATTTGATGCACGGCAGGAACACGAAAGTCTTCGTCATTAAGTATCTCAGGCCTCTAGTAATTAGAATGAAGATAGGGCCATCATCTTTCGCGCATCTAATCATGCCGTCAATGTATTAAACTGTGAAGTAGTAATGATGTTAAGGCTGATATGAATGCAATTTGCCTCTTACAATCCATTTCTTATAATGTGTTCGGACTAAACGTCGCTGCAGCCTCGTTCATATATCCTATATAACACTTCATTGCTCCATCTCTAGCTAGCTCGTCGCCGGATGCACCTATAGCGTAAATATTATCCTCCCGGTCCTCGTCTCCCATCCTTTCCAACTCGCTCGACTTTTTATCTTTAGATAAATGTATTAGCCTTGACAGCCCCTGATCCCCTACGTGTCTTCGTCACGTATGGGCAATGGAGTGATTATGTCATCCGAACGGCAATTTTAGGAGAGCTGACGCAGCGTCGACACCTAGAGGCACGGGTGATGGGGAGGGCGCAAACTATTTTCAGAGAGGCGTTGGTGACATCGAATAACAGAGGCAGAGAACCATGGAGATACTGCTTTATTTATCTTTTTTAGAGTTACCCCTTAGCCACATGCATTTCATACTTGGCTTGTCTGATTGGTTCCACTGCGCACGGAGTAATGCTGCCTTGTCTCTTGGCGCGATAAGCAGGGAGAACTAGAGGTCTTCTAGCGCCAAGACATTGAGGACGCAGCATATAGCAACCTCTCCAATCAATAAGCGATACGTCGGCTAACAACCTCAGCGTCACATAGTCATTTACCTGAGAGCAGAAGGCGTTCATGGGATTCCTGAGTTTTGGGCCGAATAAGGATGAGAAATCGAGATCTGTCCCCTTCTGTTGATGTCAAGTAGCATGGCCAAAAGCATGGGAGATCGGGCTCCTACCCAGAGTTCCTATCAATCAGTCCAACTTCAATTCTACCTCTCCAGAATTGACTCAGTCCAGTTCAACTGAGGCCTCTTGCCAAGGGTTGGATCTTCAGTCCAATTCAATTCTAGGGTAGGATTGAGTTGCTAATAGTTGAGTTGAACTGAAGTTATATATAGATAGGTAGATATCCTCTTGAGGTTAGGTAATTCGACGAGGTTTATCAGAAGAAAGTCATGTGATGCAACGTCACGTGACGCACCACGTGATATATCGTGTGATATCTCATGTGACTCCCGCTGGATACATTAAAATAAACTATCATGTGATATGTCACGTGAAAGTCACGTGACGACACGTGACTTATTCTTTACTCTCTCATGTAAAAACCCACGTAAAGTCTCTATACTAATAGCTATATATTAATAATATAAATATATCCTCTTTTTAGCTTATTACTTACTTATATTAAGAATTACTATATAGGTAATATAGATATATAGCCTCAAAATACTAAATTTCATCTATCTTTAAGACTTTTAGCTAATCTTACTAATATCCTTCAGTCCAGTCCAGTTCAACTTCAATTCTACTACTAGGATTGACAGTCCAATTCAATTCTATGATGGTAAGAGTTGAAGTACTTCAGTTCAATTCAACTAGAGGCCTAAAGTTGAACTGAACTGATTGATAGGAAGTCTGCTCCTACCAGAGGAGGCATTTATTCGCTGGGATGGCTCGTGGTCGCGCATCAGAATAGAGGCATCTGGACTATGGCATCATGCTAGAGGCTGGACAATCAGGACAACGACATTGAGAGCATCATCCATGCTGTTCCAGTGAAGGAGCGGTGGCTACAGAGCCAATAACGACACGACAGTACGGTTATCAACGGTTATCAGACGACGGAAAGCCTGTCTCTGGTTGACAATAAAAATACTTCTGGTCAGGTGGAGATTCGTTGGCCAGGGCGTTACGTACTAGGATTCGGAGGGCCCGGGTGAGGGTGAGAGTCTTGAGATAAGGACAACGGAAGATATTCCGGCCATTCCGGCCTCGAAAACTTTCATCCATAAAAGCGACCGCCGGTAAGGGCGGAGCGGCTCAGAACGCTCTTCTCTCCTTCCCACTCAAACTTCCATTCTATCAGACTTCCATCTCTTTGATATTCTCTTCAACTCATCATGCCATCATCGGCACTCTCCCAGCTCAATGTCCTCGTCGATACTCGGAAGGATGATACCGGACTTCCGGCTTTCATGGTATCGACGGAACGAGGCTTTCTCCCTCGTCAGGAACCTGTTGTCGAGCTTCCTACGGACTTCCATGCTCTCGAGTCTATTCTCACTCGCATGCCAATCGTTACTGCCTCTGGTACTCCGGGTCTCCTCGCTGAATACAAATTGGGCGATACTGTCATGAAGGAGCTCCCCGATCTATCCAATGCCATTGAGAAATACCGCGACAACCTCCCTCTGATGAACGCACTGTACAGGGACTATTCATTCTTGGCTTCTGCGTACCTACTTGAACCGTGTCATGAGAGATTTATGCAAGGGCTCGAATACGGGCTTGGAAGGCAGACCTTGCCTTCCGTAATCGCGCTACCAATCGTCAAAGTTGCTGAAATGTATGTTTCTCTTCTGATTATTGGGGCACCATCACTGACTTCCATCAGCGCCGGCTTCAAGCCGTTCATGGAGTATGCTGGCTCTTATGCACTCTTCAACTATAAACTAGCGGATGCTTCGCAAGGTCTTGCGTACGACAACCTGCGTCTAATCCGCGCATTCGAACGTGGGCTTGACCCTAGTTCGTCGGAAGCTGGCTTCGTTCTAGTACATGTTGCCATGGTGAAGAACTCAGGTGGTCTCGTCGATGGGTCAATCGGCGTCCTTGATGGCGTTGCACAGTCAGATCGAGAGATGTTCAACCATGGCATGCGTAAAGTGGTAGAGGCACTGGACAAAATTAACGCCGTCATGAACAGTATGTTTATTCAGTGTCAAGGAAATAAAATTTCTAACCGTAGATAGCTATGTGGGCAAAGAGCAAGCCTGCCGGTTACACCACTTTCCGAACATTCATCTTTGGCATTACCAGCCAATCTATGTTCCCCAATGGTGTGATCTACGAGGGTGTGAGCGAGGATCCTGTAAGCTTCCGTGGCGAGTCTGGTGCAAACGATAGCATGGTACAATCCCCAAACAATACTCGTATAATCACACTGACAAATATAGATCCCACTGTGCGATAATCTGCTCCAGATAAGTATGCCATCGACGCCATTGACGGAGATCCTAAAGGACTTCCGTGCCTACCGACCAGGTAATCATCGAGACTTTCTCGAAGGGGTTAAAACCATGGCGGACAGCGTGGGTGTCAAGGACTTCGCCCTGAACGACTCCGAGTCAGCTGCCCTTTACCTGCGAGCTCTGGACCAGGTGCGCGATTTTCGCTGGCGTCACTGGTGTTTCACCAGAGAGTACATCCTCAAGAGGACATCACACCCCACAGCCACAGGGGGAAGTCCTATCGTTACGGTAAGCATTGATGATCGACACTGCAAACCCCCAGAGAATACTCAGCTTACATATGTAGTGGCTTCCTAACCAGCTTCAGGCTGTGATGAACCAGATGATCGAGTCAGCTAAATTTTGCGCCAGTGTGGCAGGAACTCAGGAAATTCTGTCGAATGTGATGACACAGCATGAGACTCTGCAAAAGGAAGTGCAAAAATACTGTGCGGAAAGGGGTGTGGCAGCTTCGTAAGCGTGGTGCAGAATGATTTGAAGTTGCAAAATAGGCAGGCAGTCAAATTACGGTAGCTTAGCAATCTCCCTAACATAGATATCGCAAAACAACCCTTCCGATCCAAAGGTGCATGAGCCGCGCCTAATTCCAACCCTGAAGAGAGTCGAATTTGTTAACATCGCTGAGCACGTCAGTTATCTGCACTATAGCGCCTATACAACTTTATCTATCGCAACGAAACGACGTTTTAAGCTCTTTATCTTTCTCCTCTACTTTTATCCTGACGATGACACTGTCAACATCCTCTATTCCGCATTCACATACCGCAGATCTTGACTATCCAGCACTAGACAGTCACCATATTGTGCTCGGTCCGCATAGCTTCACGGCTGCTCCTCAGTCGTGTGGCTGATCTTCGAAAAACTTCCTCTGCATATATCCCAGACTCGGTATACTAGCATTCGTCGGTACAAAGCCCACTATAACAATGGAAGGCTATCGTTCCTCACGCTCATTGTGATACTACTAAATAAAGAAGTCTAAGAACAAGGCCGATTCTGTACCTCAGTCTCAGCAAGAAAATGTCGTATATCTGTTTCATGCGCAAGCTGATTACTTCTCTTAACTATACGTACTCTATTCACGCAGGCCCGTTGTCTGGCCGCGGCTCTTCCTGGGAGACGAACATCAACACAGATAACGAAGCCTAGTAGTTCCGATGCTTCCCATGGCATACTGGTCATCTTCTGTGAGATTCGTCCCAAGTCTATGATAATATATCAACAATTTCTGTGCAATGACATCTTGATTGCTAGGTCATTTTCGGATAAGGCGGGTGCGAACGCTGCGTAGTTTATTCCAGCCATGGCATAAATCCTTGGTACTTATTTAATGATAGCAACGTCTAGAATGCATTGATTGGTATGCGTGGGATCTTTCGTGCGCATGGCCGATCTCTAGATGATGTTTGTACAATAATCTACACATCATGTTGCTGTTCATCTCGCGAACTCATGTGCTCCTGGAGTATCTCAAATCCTGCGAGCGGTAGGAAGGCATGTCTAATTGAGATTCGTCGTCGCCATCAAGACAGATTTCGGAATCTGGGATAGATGAGGATCGGGCTATACCTCCATCGAGTAGTACAACGGCCGGAAAGATGAACGCAGTATGAAGATTATAATCAAACCATAGTACCCTGGCAACGATACTTGGGACTGGTAGATATCTCTCACTAGCAACAATGTAGAGCTTTCTGTCCGAGTTGAGAGCTTCCCAAGTTCTCTATGAAGAAAACCAATATACCAAGGTGTCATTGTCCAGCCAACTGTCGGTCACCCCCGAGCCATCCATGGATACCGTATCTGCTTACAAAGCCACCCTAGGCGGGTCACGGTAAGTCAAAAGCGGAGACGGAGTCCGGCTCCGTCCAGTCCGAACTCGTATGCATTGCGGCGAAATCTGCGACAACGAAAGGAAAGAAAGAGCTGGACGACTCCGTCTCCTGATGCGTATCCTTTACTACTGTGTATCTCTACACCTAATACGTTTTATTCATGCAGAAGGCTCACAAAACGCCCAACCCGCGTCGTTCCGCTTGTGTTCGCTGCACGATCGCCAAAGCCAAATGTGTACTGCTTCTTGATCAACAAGTATGCGAGCGGTGCAATAGGCTAAAGCGCCCTTGTAACTTTGATGACTTTACGCAACCACGAAAAACGAAAAGTACAAACTCTACGTACGTGCCAGTTGCACCGAAGCAACATTGCGGAGATAACTGATAAGAGCCAGACGAGTTGAGCAACTGGAAGCCAAAGTGGAGGCGCTTGTCAGTGCACTTGCCGCACAAAAACATTCTCCACACTCAGGTAGTGAACCGTTCGAGCAGCCGACACCAACGACATCTTACTCTGCGCGAGACTCATTACCTCCGCAAAGTGTGTATACAGAACATGGTTCACCTCGCCGACGACATAGCCCACCTCTACGCCGACCCCTGACTTCTGGTTTCGATGCATTCGCTGATCCCGTGGAACGAGGCCTCATCTCCCTCGATGAAGCTGAGAGACTGCTCCACAAGTATCGAGTGCACAAGCAGCCTCACTTTCCCTTTGTCATAATTCCGCCAGGAATGAGTGCAGAAGATCTACGTCACAAATGCCCCTTTTTGTTTCTTGCTATTATGAATGTGTGTCTCGAGGACAGACTTCCGTTGCAAAGACTACTGCTGCGTGACTCGAAGCGAGTGATCAGTAAGCGGGTTCTTGAGGACGAGGAAAAGAGTCTCGAGCTTCTACAAGGCCTTCTCGTTCATATCTGCTGGTACCATTACCATGTCCCTCAAAGTAAGAATAGCTTCATGTTGTTACAGATGGCATCTAGTATGGTGTCTGATATGGGTTTGGACCGGCAATCTGCGCAAGATACAGGGTTGAGCGAAGACGAGATTCCTGGGCAGTTCGACACAGTAAAAAAGAGTAGGACTTCTGCTGAACACAGAGCCTTCCTAGGCTTGTATTTCTTGTACCCGGGGTATGTATTTTCACTTGCAATGAGGTAGCGTAGCTAATCATGCCTCAGCGCCTCAATATTCCGGAGACACTGCATTTTGAAGCAGACACCGTGGGTAATGCAGTGTTGCAATCTTCTTGAAGCACGGAAGGAGTACCCGACCGACGCAAAGCTTAGAACATACTTCCAAACGCAAGCCCTAGCCGCCAGGGTGGAAGAGATGTGCAACCGTGAAGAGGAGAATCAACGTAGTAGCGATAAAATGCTTGATATGATGATCAAAATGTTTCATAGAGAGCTGTCTGACATCAAGAACAGTCTTCCAGAGTTTGACCCTGCCGAAAACTGTAAGTATGCAATATACAGTCCATGCAGCAAGACAGGTCTGACAGAACTCTAGACCGCTTCACTTTACAGCTCAAATCCCTCTCCATGTCCATATACGAGTTATCCCTGCGCAAATATCAAGTCGAGGCAACCACACAATCAAGTCTCGACCCGACACAGCTCTGGGCACTGATGACTTCAGCCCGTGAGCTGTTAGAATACTTCCTCAAGCTTCCCTACCCTATATGTCAACATCTACCTCTACCTTCATGGACCACAATCTGGTATGCGTTTCTACTTTTGACGAAACTGACTGGACTCCCTGCTGGGCCCAATTGGGACAGCGCTATGGTGCGCAAAGAGGTTGACCTCGACGGTATTGCCCTAGGCGCGCGTAAGATTCTCGAAGAAGTGACGAATGGGCGTAAAGCCGCCGTGCCCGACGACAGCGAAGATATTTGGCAGTATTTCTACAACGGTGTCGAGAACGTCATTAATATGGAGTGTCAGAAGCAGAATTCGAACGAAGACGAGGATGACGACGAAATGTCCGGCACCGAGACCGAATTGAAGACCGCGCCCGGTATCGTGCCAACAGGGACAGACACAACCTGTCCGACATCGGCGACGACAGTACCTAGTACTCAAGTTTCGACGATGGGGTACTATGAGCCTGTTGGCCCAACGCAGAATTTGGACCCACAGACAGTAGATGCTGCGATTTATGCGCCGACTTGTATCTGGGACGATGCTGCGTGGCAGCGCGCACTCAACGAGATGCCCTTCGATAATTCGATGTTGGGTATGGAGAATGCGTTTGGATTTCAGATGTTCTAATTCCGGTGCATTAGGCGAGGTGGTTTATGAGGGTCATAAGAGGATTGAGTTCGATTGCTATAGATATTAGGCATAGATGGCGTTTGGTCATTAGGGGTGTAAGCATATCACAGAGACTATATGGGCAGAGCTAGGACGAGGCATTGCACGTGATAGAGGCATACGGACACTTCAGGGGAACTGAGGTGAATACATTCATGGTTACGCAAGATGTCATTCTTACTGCCACGAACAAGGCATGCATACGCTGCGTGATATGACCGCATATATTCCAAAGCAGCGAGCCGAACGGCTGGAATTTCATCTTTGCAATCAAAACCTCATTGGCTTACAACAAACCAACAATGGGCTGCGTCTAAAATTGATTCAAACAATCTGAAAGGGTGGTCGCCAGATCAAAGGCATATATGTCTCGTTGCAGTTGAGATCTTAGGGTGGCCGATCGAGGCCGGACAACGTTCAGCCTCATATGTGCAGGGGTCGTCCATAGTCAAAAATGGATGGATGGACGGGAAATTAGCGAGTTCGACAGCCCCTCCCTGTTGTCCAAGCACGCTATTCTCAGGGAAAAGGCCGCTAAATATGAAGTCTCCATCTGATCCACCTCAAGCTGTCATTTGCGATTCCCCAGTCGGCCCTTCTCTTAGGAGTTCTTTAATTCTTCTTCCTTCATTCTTTCTCTTCTATGGTGTCGCGACTACTATGCGCTGATGCGATTCTCTGAGCGCCGTTCACTGCGTGAACATAACACACCAGTCTGACTGCTGTAGCGGTTCGCATGCGGTCCGCACTGGCCATTTGTTCATTTGACGACCTACGGTTCGGAGCTTTGTCTTTCACAAGCTGTCGGCAGTGACAGCGTTTTCCGGTAATTAACTGGTGGTGTCTGGCGTCCCAGACTAAGCGGAAACGAGCTTCACGATTGATATCACTGCTATTTGCTATTCGCGAAATAAAAGATCCAGCACGCCTCAAACTGCGTGTCCTGACCCTCTAACCGACACCTGGTCCCTCTACCGTCTCGAGCAGCTCGACGATTCCAGTCGCATGTCACTTTCGCGATCGCCTTCGCCTACGCGAGGCGGAGGTTGGTCAAGTCCAGGACTCACAGCTCCTTATGACGAATCCAGTGGAAGATCAAGTCCCGCGGTCCGGACTTTCCCAAACAACGGGAATGTAACATGGGCTTCGGCTCAAGCCCGAAGTGCAGAAGTCCAGGGATATGCATCTTTCTCGACGCGAAAGCAAGGATTCTTCTCGAAACACTTTCGCAAGTTGTCGCGTGGTCTACCTATAACATCGTACGCAGAGAAAGAGAAGCTCGAACGGAGATGGAAACGAATTAATGCAAAGAATGGGAGTTGGAGACTAATAGCAATTGCTGGAAGAATAGTATGGCGTCTGAGGCTACGACTGGCTGGACTCTTGATATTTCTGCTCGGGATTTTCATATTCTATGTTACACGTGAGTACGGCGTCTGATATGGCAGTGTGTATTGCTGATGATGTCTAGCGCTACACATGGTTGTGCGGCGATCCTTTGGCGGTGGAAATAAATTCGTTATAATATTAGCAGCGAACTTGGGAGGAGGAGTGATGGAATGGAAAGGTCCTCGAGAATGGGCAATTGAAAGAGATAGCGTAAAGAACAAGATGCACTATGCAAGAAAATGGGGATATGAGTTGGACATTGTGGACATGAGCACTAAGAAGAGATATGCTCACGAATGGAGAGAAAGCTGGGAGAAGGTTGATACGATAAGGAGCGCTATGCGTAAATATCCAGATGCTGAATGGTAGGGTTATACCGCCTGGTTATCAAACATGCAGATACTAATAGATATAGGTTCTGGTGGCTCGACCTCAACACTTTCATCATGGAGCCTTCATATTCCCTACAATCTCACCTGTTCAAAGACCTCCAGAAGAATACCTACCGGGACATCAACTACTACAACCCCTTGAACATTTCTCATCCCTTTACTTCAGAGTGGCTCGACTCTGAGTCGCGATCTGCAATAGGAGACGGCAAGTCAGAATCTATTAATTTCATCCTCTCACAAGATTGCGGGGGTTTCAATCTTGGGTCCTTCTTCGTTCGTCGCAGCGTTTGGACCGATCGCCTACTAGACATCTGGTGGGATCCCGTTGGCTACGAGCAGAAACATATGGAATGGGAACATAAAGAGCAAGATGCACTTGAGCACATGTATACGAACTTCCCATGGGTGCGTCCACACATTGCATTCACCTCTCAGCGAAAAGTGAATAGCTTTCCTCCCGGAGCATGTGGCGGAGAGACTAAAGAGACGGAGAATGCAAAAATTCATTATCAAGAGAAGGACAGAGATTTCCTGGTCAATATGGCTGGTTGTGAATGGGGCCGTGACTGCTGGGGTGAAATGTACAATTTTCGTCAGCTCAGCCACAGACTCAATAGGGGTATGTGGGAGCAGTTTCGAGACAGGATCGCGGAGTCGTTCACAGGGACGAAGAACAGCTGAGTCAGCTTCAACAAAGATACCACCGGGCCGGCGTTCATGGATGTTGCCTTGTCACACTATTTCAACTTTCGGATACCATATTAACATTCTACTTTTACACTTAGCGGCATTGGCGGTTTGTATTCAGATGTTGTAACATATATATAGGGATATGTTGATTAGCAACACTTAGACGTAGGCATTGACGGGGACAACAGCAGCAATGATCTCGGCGGAGGGGGATCCGAGATAGTCTCGACCATGCACCTCCATCTCCAAAGCATGTCTGGATCTCGGAGGTCTCGTACTGTGCACGGTCAAGAAGAGACAATGTTGGCGACAGGTTGATTTACCGCATAAACCTCTTGCATGCGGCGCCCAGGTTTTGTCTGGAACACGTTGCACTATAAACCACAACTCCTGCACTGGCCGACGGATCCGGATGTGGGGTGCAGCATCAGTATCAGAATATTATAACCACCAGTTCCAAGACTAGAGATAGCTGGTGGAAGCGCAATGAAGAAATGGCTATTCACTGCTGCCCACTGTCCACTGTCCAAGCATAGAGCATAGGTATGCCATGGGGATCACCGCCTTCCGGGGCGTGATCAGTGACTTGCCTATCCCATCCTGTCCTGCTGCCCTATCACTATCACGTTGCCAACATGCCCGCCAGCTGACTACGACGCCCTGCATCTTCCATCTCACACGCCAGCCACTCTCAGACATGTTTGCGCCTTGTCTTCCTCTTCATATCATTGTCGTTTCCCACGCTCAATAGCAAGATTTCCTTTTCTCTCCTAAAGATCAATAGCCGCTCGACTTCAGGGTTCGACGCGGCGCCAACCCCTCGCTCCACTCGCCTGCAGGGTCCAGCACGCATTCAGCGGGGAACAAAGATACCGAGATCGGCCAGCTTCTCACCGACTCCTTGAGATAGGACTGATATAGTCAAGAGGTGCTCTTGATCTCTCTGTCATCTTCAACCTTTTTCTTTCTATACGGGACTGAAACAATCTCACTTACTGAGCACTCCTCACCGAGCCACACGAGCACCTGCCCGTCATGTCTCCAAACAACGCCCCACCACCTCGTCACAACGATCAGACTCAACAAGAACCCGTGCGGCCTACTGTCCAGGCTGTGAGATCTCTGCGAGCGTCATTACCACCTGGTGCTCGTCACAGGTCAGAAGGTACGTACTCTACATGTAATGTCTTTCGAGGTGTATCCGAGTCGCCATTCCACTGGCAAATACCATACAACATCTTCTGCATCATGTACACCATGGATGACGTTGATATCTACATACCAGACTACATTGCTTACAATATACTCTCTACAGACTCGTGGATTGAAGTCTCGTCGCAACCATCCTCCTCCTCACTGTCGTCGGTCGCGCCCGACGATATCATTACGGAAGGCCTGCGTGTGCAACATGATAACAATATTCGTCGACGAAGGCGCCTTCGTACCACCGGGTCGCTACAGCTAGGAGATCGAATGTACAACAACAGTACAGGGGCGAGTAGTCAGGAGGAGTATGAGGAGAGTGAGAGCGAGTCGGACCGTATTATGATGTCGTCGAATGAGGGTATTCGCGCATCCTTATTGCGAAACGAGTTGCACCATATCGAGCAGCACGATGCCTCGACAGCCTCATCGGAAGATTTGTCCGCGGCTGAATACGATGATGACGAAAACTCGACCGCTGTCAACTATCCTCGAGGAAGCACGTTGTCTTTCAGACCTCAACCAAACGCCTTCACCCACCCTCCAACAGTGCAACGACCTAGAGCCATGCGGTCCGGTAGCTACACTTCAGGAAGACCACATATAAGATCTACAACCCAGAGACACTCCTACGCCGGGCAACGGCATTCACCTTATAACGTCATCTCCCCTTCGCATCAAGCAGACCACGATGCAGTACTACGCGCCAGTCTTTCCACCCTCCTCTCCTTGGGCGCCGCCGCACGAGGCCTCCCAAAATCTACTCCACAGACCAACAACACTGCTTCTGCAGCGCCATCATCACGTATAGAACCGACATCTATACGTATGGTCCCTGAGTCTGTTGCCCTAGGTGGTAACATGACTCCGAGCGAAAGGAACTCCACCGACTCCTCACAGCCTGGGAATCCCTCCTCTGGGAACTCTCCGATCGTGTTTGATGGCAAACGCAAATCATCCCCAGCTCCTCGGAGCAGCAGTAAAGAGCGTCGGACGGCCAAGAAAGTTAAGCGGACGTCTAGTATGGAGGATATTAGTCCGACGCTGCTCACTTGGGTCATGAGTGCCGGTGTTATGGTGCTTTTCAGTGCCATAAGCTTCTCGGCAGGCTACATGGTCGGCAAAGAAGCTGGCAGGACAGAAGCCTTTGGTACCGCTGCGGGTGATCTCCGGCCCTGTGGCAGAGAGGCGTCCTCTGGGTTCAGGAGGCTGAAGTGGAGTGGTGTTGCGAATGCAGCTACCGGCGTTCGGGTCTGAAGATCATCCTGTACACCGACAGTCCCCTTCATTGCCAGTGTTTGGACTTTGCCGCCGGGTTCCGGAGAGTATAGCATGTCCTCAATCACACGAGCAGTTATAGCTGTTCTAATACCCAGAGCCCACGCGTGTATCCCCCTGGGCACGCTCGAACTGCCATGAATCATGATGATATGACTCATGACACGGATGACACCAAGGACGAGAAATGACACAAGGAAGAGACGAATTTTCCACGCACACACACACAAGGTTCATAATTTGCATGCATATTTTGGTGGCGTCGCTCTTTGGATCTATACCGGTATTATGATACCACATGGGCTTCTGCATAATTCTGTAGAGCTGCATTGCTTCTCCCTTTTGTCGGCCTTTTTTTTATGTGGCGTCGAGCAGGCGTTTGTGGGTTTATTCTGGAAAGGAACGAACAAAACTTATATATTAATACCAACCTAGCGAAACCTGAGAACTTGAATGATATCTTATATTGTTTGCCGGTCATTTGAACTTGGATGCCTCCACTCCATCTGCTTTGCCTGCTTATTTAAAGGATGAAGGTATGTAGTGAAGCTGATATGCTAATAACTAGAGTGGCCTCGGTGGGCAAGAGCAATCATGGATTCAACCAGGCATGCGTAGCTTCCGTATCACTCAGTTCACCATGTGGGCACTCTCTCGTCTGGTTCGATTATCCCGAGTCTCACCGACCAGACATCAAAAGTGCCTTCCAACGCTTTAACCATTCACGACGCTGCAGGGCAAGATCAACAAGGACGAAGATCCATCAGTAAACAAATAGATTAGGTGCATGTGAACAAATTAGAATTATGACGCGAAGCCTTTGCTCGCGGGTGCGTGTGCGTGCTACCTAACTAACTAACCCCCTTGAAATGCGCTTGCTTGTCTGCCGATGCTCGTACTCGTTCGTTACCTGTTTCTACAACAATTCGTCTACCTCATTAGGAGAGCACCACATCATACCATAAGTGCTACGCTCGTCCTTTGCGTGCTTAATAAGACTCGCCAGGCGTCCAGCCCTGTCAATGCTTGAACTCCGATGGACCCCGATGATGCACCCCTAGAAGGTATGGTGGTCAAAAATGAAGGCGACCATTTTTAAAATGCAACAAAGACAGAAAATTTTCCAAAGAACACACCAAATACGGCTAATGAACTCATATGTTAACTTTTGTTGTCCCATCACCACCACGCATTATGGGTCATAATGGTCGAGATGTATATGAGAAATGGTGTAGTAGGGTGAAGCTTTGTCATTACATGACAATGCAGTCCTTCTTGTCCTTTGGCGACTTGGGCGCTTTGGCTTGTTTATCAGGAATCCCGGACCCTCCAGCCGCGGCATCGCGGATGATAGCAAGGCGTTGCTTCGCTCGTTCGTCACCTTGGTCGGCCGCTTTGACATACCAGACATTAGCCTCTAGAGGATCTCGGCGACATCCTATTCCCATTTCCGTGAAGTAACCGCAAGCATACTCAGCTTTAGCAAGACCTATGGAGTGTTTAGTGTTCATCAACGATATTGACCCGCGAACTCACCTAGGTCCGCTGCGCGCTTGGCCCATTCATAGGCCTCGGCTTCATCTTTTTCCAGTACAGGCTCTGCGCCGACCATATACCATGCACATAGATTCATCATAGCTTCCTCGTGGTCGGCCTGGGCGGCGATATTGTAGAAGTGTATGCTCAGTGCTGGATCCTTCGGACAGTGTAGAAGGCCGTGTTCATAAGCTTCGCCCATGCGTCGAGCCGCTTCCGGGTGGCCCAGTTCAGCTGATCTCGTAAAAAGCTGTGCAGCGTAGGCTTCATCCTTGAAACAATCCGCGCCATAGCCGGTCTCATGAAGTAACCCCAGCTCATATGGCGCAGCATTGTACTGTGAGTCTGCACTATCAACGCCGCGCTTGAGCCATTTCAGACCTTCTCGGTAGTTGTCAGTCAACCCAAGCTCCTTTCTTATACATGCCACGCCAAGACGACTAGCGGAACCAGGATGTGCCTTTGCTGCAGATGCTCGATAAAACTGGACAGATTTTTGAAAATCACGACGACATCCCCAGCCATATTCGTAGCACAAAGCAGCCCGATAACCTGCTTCGGCGTGACCATGTTTACTTGCAGCGACGAAAAGCGGAAACGCACGACCATAATCCTCTTTCCCTTTGTTGAACAGGCCGGAGAAGAAGCCGTCCCCCAGGTAATACTGTGCAAACGGAAAACTCTTGTCCGCTAAACGCTGAAGGGCGGCTTGTGCTTCTTTCAACAATTCGGCTGGATTGATCCCAGCAGTCTCGGCACTCTCCCCACTAGCCATGATGTCTTTAGCAATACCCACCATGTAAATGGCAAATTCGTAGGCGACAGACGACTCCGTTGTCTTCTTCAAATTGGCACGATATAGATCGAGGGTCTTTTTGGAGTCTAATAATGACGCATTGCTGCCTACAACGTTTCGGAGGCCCGAGTTTCCCAGTCCGCTTGCCGGGGCAATCTGTTGAGAGTACGGAGCATTGAGAAGATCTACATACGACATAGGGCGATTGTCTGGTGACCTTCTGTTTGAGGATACGCCACGCCCATAGTGTATAGGAGAGCCGCTAGGCGAATCATATACAGAGAGATGCGGGGAATTCGTTCGTCCCCTGAGATCCTGTCCTAGGGTCGCACGAGTACCATTGCCCGGCATCGGAAGCTCACCACGGCCTGTTGTTTGTTCGCTTGAGTGTGAGGAAGCACTGGGTGACTGTACGTGGGCTCGAGTCGTTGGTGATTGTCTGGAAGTCTCAAAGGGTCTGTGAAAGTACTGTAGTTGGGGTGCAGGTTCTTCGTTGCCTTGTGGACTATCCTCATCTTGAACGTGTTCAATTTCTGCAGAAAGAGCTATGTGCGCGGTCTGCGATTGTCGATGTGTGCCACCACTAGTCTCAACCTGTCCTTGACGATATGGGATCTCCCTTGTTATTGGTAGTGTTCCCGAATCTCTATCTCTTGCTGGCTCCGGGGTCTCCACATCTCTGGAATTTCGTTGGGAGTGGTCACGACTGTCTAACATGAACGACGAGCCTTCTGATTGTCTAGAGAAGTTGTGGCTAGATTCGGTAAGAGAATTGTGTTCCTCGAGAGTGACGGATGGAAGCGGATGGGCGAAGTTGGAAGTTGTCCTTAGAGGGAATGAGTTGCGACTACGAGTCTCCGCAGATGGCGAAGTGCCATTCTTTTGTGATGTGCTCATAGAGATACGGGGTCAAGGGGCAACGCGAGGGCCCCACCGCGCACTATGCGAAATCTTGGGTTGTATACTCGCGAGACCTCGCGGGCATGTAAATAGAAAAGGCCTAGACCACCAAGTACGTTGACGTATCGCCTGTACCTCGCGACAGCCTCTTGTCTGTCGTATACGGTTGACTTGTCAGGATGCTGAGTTGTGGGTGATTCGAAGTGAGGTTCAGAGATAATTGAGCGAGAGCGATACTGATGTCTTTGGCTTAGGCTACCTAGTCTACATGCAGGGTCAGCGATCAAACGGACAAGGTACAAGGCATCACGGCGAATGGAGGTCAACCTTACAGGACAAGGATCGGGGTCAACGAGTCTGAACCGGTCTTGAATAATGACTGGTGATTAAGAAGATCAAGTGGCCGTATAGATGGCCGAAGTCTGTAGCAAGTTGGGAAAGACAAGCAGTACAACAGGAGTTTTGGCTGGCACCGGGCTGAATCGTCACTTTCGGAGTTGAGTAAGGCAGCCAAATCGCGGCTGCTGATTCACGGCCAAGCGTTGCGCCGCTCCCGGTCGTAAAATTTATTGATCTCCAGCTTCCAGCTTTCGGAAGTGAACGCCAGCACCAGCGGAGCCTAATTAGAAAAAGTACAGAACATCTGAGCACTAATTATCCAAGGCTCGCTATGACGCTTGCGCGTAGTCCGGTGGACCTTCAGACTCTATGCCTACACAGTGCCAATAAGCTGAAATAAAATCATGCCATGGCGCCGCAACTTGAACACGTTTAGGTGACGTCCAAAGGGATGCCGCCGAAGCTATGCCAGACGCGGGCCTGCATCTTCTCGTACTGGTTACGCTTGGGATCGGAGGCGCAGGCGTGTCACACGGTATGTCTCCGTGGTGTCGGCTGTCAGCCTTGTTACTTAAGGCATTTTGTCGCTTGACAGTATAGATGGCGGGCATGCATGTTGGCAAGGGATGACGATGATGATGTTGGGAGGTTGCATCTGGATTGGCGCCCGGAACGTTCTGCTTACTACAACTATTCGAGTAGAGGTATGCCCACTGTCGATGACACCTGCCTACCCAGCTCTCCGAACGAAAGGGCTGATGTATTTATTGCACGCCATGTCTCATAGACCAGGAAGATAGCACAGCAGGACTTACCGTAGTCAAAATGCATCTTCTTTTGATCTCTGCGGATAAAAGTACTTTGTCCATTCACGCGATAAGCACAAGGTAAGCTAGGATGACGAACGTTCTGTCCAAGACCTTTGCCCATTAATTATGGATGCGGGAGGGGATTATCTGGAAGAAGAAGCTGCCAATTCGGCCGAAGCTCAAATGAGACCAAGAGAGAGAGAGAGAGAGCAGGGATCACATTCGCATGGCAGATCGGCAAAACGTAGAGATCTGCTAAAGGGGCTCGGAGCGCCGCATGGCTGAAACCATTCATTCTCCATGTTACGCAAATGAGGCAACTGATTCAAAGAGGACCGTCCATCATGGCGCAGGACAGAACATCCATCCAGCTTGAAGCTCGACTTCCAGCAAGTAATGACCGGTGCGCTCTCGAATTGGTACAGATACTAATTACTGTAGCAAAGCAATAGCCTTGTTGGACTTGGAGTGAGCCGCTCGTGCACTTGCAGAACCTTCCTCGAACAGCCTTGCCGAGAAGCGGACATATGGTGGGTCCGCAATCTGGTCCACTTTCGTACTTTACGACACTTCCATGTCTATTAATTATGTCGGAAGACATTGACACAGCGCAAAGGAAAGAAGCTGTGGCGAAGTTTGGCTGTCAAGAACACGCCATGGCTAGCAGCGAACGATGAATTCTACTATTTACCGCCGCGCGAGAAACTCACCTCATCAAGACAGGTCTACAGGTTGAGGCAAGTCGTTCCCACTGCACCGCTGCAAAAATGCGCAGTTAGCTCGAGCCTTGCGAGGCAACTTACGCGCGCTGTAGTCCATGATGTCTATCCATCTATCCACGAGAGTGCACGCAATCGATAAAAGGATAAGAAGGGAGGCTCTAGCTAATACCACGCGCCCAAAAATAAGATGGCGATAGTCCAGCCCGCATCCCAAAACATGCCCCGGTAATACTGGCTCCCCACTGTTCCCTTGCGTTCAGTTGGTTGGGCAACCTACGCTGTGCCATATATGGTAAACTAGAGCCCAGTTAAGACAAACTTCTTTATTTTTGCCCGCCATCCGGTCGCGCAAAGGGTCTCTCTTGTTTGAAAGCTGCCAGTTCCTCTAGCCTTCCACCACCACCTCCACCGCCCAGCCAGCCGCGCCCACGCTTTTTGCCCCAGCTCCGGCCCAGCGACACAGCCAGGGGTTTGGCAGGCAGCATCCACCCATCAAGGGTTTCCCCCTTCTTCTCCCTTGTCCACCTCTCCTCCCCGATCTTATTCTAATCCTACTCAGAACCTCGCTCGCTCTTTTGACGAGGGTCTGGTTGCTCGTCGTTACCGTCCTGTACCGTTTATAGCAGCAGTCTTTCGTTTACGCTGCTATACTATACCTAGGTACCTTATCAACTTCTTCACGATCGTTCTTGCTTCGCGTTTGGGCCTAGTACCTAAACACGTCCATTCGCTGGTACACAGTTCCACCAATACCACCACCAGCCCACCTCAACCTCTTTCATTCCTCATTCAGCCTCGCCCACGGCCACACCCAACGTAATCTTATAATACCATTGTTCATACCTCCGGCGTTCGTTCAGTCGTTCGCACCGTCATACATCAACACGTCTTGTCCTCTCAGAGCCTGGAAGACCCCAGCAAACAGACGGCATTGCCGTCACTGATAGGTGCGTAGAAATCGCGTGTTTGTGCTTCATCGCATAGGAAAACTGACAGATGATTACCACAGTACCATGTCGTTACCTCAGCGGCCTGGTATGGCCTCTCGCGACGAGCAGAGTTCATACCGCAACACACCTTCTAATCGGCGCCGACGAGCACCATCTGACGCCGAATACTTGAACCCGTCTCCTACAGAACAGAAATCACCTTTTCAGTCACACTCCAATGCCTTCCCTTCTCCTCAATCACCGCCAATAGATTCCTCGGATTACATGATGGGGCAACAGCGCGGTGGTGGTGGTGACCTGGGCCGGAAGCGAAGTCTGGTCAGACCTGAACGCCAGAGATTCGACAAAGATCATCCCAATTACCACTACAGGAAACACGCCCAGAACATGGCTGTCCATCCATCCACGACGGGAAACGATCCGATACTAGAAGACGGCGAAACCGTTGTCTCTGATAGCACTCGTGATGGTGTCCCAACTCCATATGAGGAAAAGGCATCAAATCTGCCTGGAAGGAATGGAAATGGCCCTATACCGATGGAACGAGTGGAGTCTCGCAGGGCATCCCGGAAACTTACGCGGAAAGAAACGAAACAAATTAGGGAGGACGAGAAGAAGCGACAGAAGCAAAGGGACAACGCCAACCCGCCTAGTCTTTGGAGGATATACTGCAATGTCGTCACATTTTGGGCGCCAGGTGCCATTCTCAAGTGTTTCGGCATGCCTCAGAAGGCACAGCAAGGTGCTTGGCGAGAGAAAATGGGTCTCGTCAGTATCATTATCCTCATCGCAACTTTCGTCGGTTACCTCACATTCGGCTTCACTGAGACTGTTTGCCCAAACGGCGGTGGAGATCGGTTACAGATCAACAAGGTTGATTCGGGTTTCATGATATTCCACGGAAAGGCCTACGACTTGTCACGCTCTCGACATCCCTGGGTTCGCGGTATTCCAGAAAACGCCAATGTCCTGTTCGATCTTCCAGAGAAGCATGGTGGTAAGGATGGCAGCTTCATGTTTCAGAACGTCAACGGCAATTGCAAGGGCCTCATCACTCCAGCAGAGAATTCTGATGTTCCCGTTGACAGTAACGGTAACATGGCCTGGTACTTTCCATGTACCGATTTCAACCAGGACGGCTCGAGCCATTACAACAACACTCCCAACCCGTACTATCTTGGGTACTCTTGCCATACCTCACGAGACGCGCGCAATACTTTTTACAATTTGCGTAGCACTGGAGATGTTTATTTCACGTGGGATGACATTCGAAACTCAAGCCGCAATTTGATGGTCTATGGAAGCGATGTCTTGGACTTGAATCTCCTCAGCTTCTTCAACAAGTCACAAGTTTCGTATCCTTCCGACTGGGACATTCTCCGTGAAAACCCCAACGTTCGAGGGGTTGACGTTACCCAGTCCTTCTCATCTAGTGCAGACAGAAAGATGGGACGATGCTTCACCGAAATTATCAAAGTCGGTGTGATCGATACTGCGACCATTGGTTGCATTGCCTCTCAAGTGGTGCTCTATGTCTCGCTCATCTTTATCCTGTCCATTGTCGTCATAAAGTTCATGCTCGCTTTAATCTTCCAATGGTTCTTATGCAAGAAATTTGGCGCTGCCAAAACATCAATGAGTGGAATGAACGAGAAGGCCCGCAATCAGCAAATTGAAGAGTGGAGCGACGACATTTACCGACCACCGCCAAAGTTGGCTGACCCCATTACTCCAGGTAACCGCAACAGTGCGCGTGGTAGCGCTTTCTTCCCATCGACGTCCAGATTCACGAGTCCATACGCTATGGACAAAGGTGTCTCCGCGAAGGGACGACCTGGCCCGACAACTATGGCAAGCCAGGCTTCGACCGCCCTTCTGAAGTCAAAGTCTGGAATGTATAGCCAAGTCAACCAAAGCCAAGGAACTCTCGTCGGAGCGCACGAACCGCGCTCTAGTCTGATGCTCTCAAGTAACAACGATGGACGATATTCTAGTGTAGTGGATAGTGACGGTCCAGGGCCAGCTGGTTTCGTTCACGAAGCAGTGGTTCCCCAACCTCCAGCTGACTACCAACCATTCGGATATCCACTTGCTCACAATATCTGCCTAGTCACTTGCTACTCGGAAGGTGAAGACGGGCTGAGAACCACACTGGACTCGATCGCCACCACTGATTACCCCAACAGTCACAAGCTTATCTTGGTCATTTGCGACGGTATGGTCAAGGGTGCAGGTGAAGAGCTCACCACGCCTGAGATCGCACTTGGTATGATGAAAGATCACGCCATACTTCCTCACGAAGTCCAGCCATTCTCCTATGTGGCCGTCGCCAGTGGATCAAAGCGTCATAACATGGCCAAAATTTATTCTGGGTTTTATGATTATGGCGACAAGTCCGTCATCCCATTCGAGAAGCAGCAGCGTGTTCCAATGATGGTTGTTGTCAAGACTGGAACTCCCGATGAAGCCCAAAATGCCAAACCTGGTAATCGTGGAAAGCGCGACAGCCAGATCATCCTGATGTCCTTCCTCCAGAAAGTCATGTTCGATGAGCGTATGACTGAACTTGAATACGAAATGTTCAACGGAATATGGAAAATCACCGGTATTTCCCCCGATTATTACGAAATTGTTCTCATGGTAGATGCCGATACGAAGGTGTTCCCTGACAGTCTTACACACATGATCTCGGCTATGGTGAAGGATCCTGAGGTCATGGGTCTGTGTGGCGAGACTAAGATTGCGAACAAACGTCAAAGCTGGGTCTCCATGATCCAGGTTTTCGAATACTTCATATCCCATCATCTGTCGAAGTCCTTCGAATCGGTCTTTGGTGGTGTCACCTGTCTTCCAGGATGCTTCTGCATGTACCGCATCAAGGCTCCTAAGGGTGGGCAGAATTACTGGGTACCCATTCTTGCCAATCCCGATGTCGTCGAACATTACTCGGAAAATGTTGTGGAGACTCTACATGAGAAGAACCTACTTTTGCTTGGTGAAGATCGATACTTGTCAACTCTCATGCTGCGCACGTTCCCTAAACGAAAGCAAATCTTTGTTCCTCAAGCTGTTTGCAAAACTATTGTGCCAGACGAGTTCAAGGTCCTCCTCTCGCAGCGTCGCCGATGGATCAACAGTACCGTGCATAACCTGATGGAACTGGTACTCGTCCGTGACTTGTGCGGTACTTTTTGCTTTAGTATGCAATTCGTCGTCTTTATTGAACTAGTCGGAACCCTGGTTCTGCCTGCAGCCATTTCTTTTACCATATATCTTAGTAAGTTTAGTAGAAGTTCTCGGCTGGAGAGTAGCTAACAGAGCCATAGTTGTCATTTCCATCAAAGCTGGTATTGAACATACAGCAGTACCTGTTATCCCTCTCGTGCTTCTAGCGCTCATTTTGGGTCTCCCAGCCGTCCTCATTGTCTTGACTGCTCATCGCTGGTCCTACGTGGCGTGGATGATCATCTATCTATTCTCGCTTCCCATCTGGAACTTTGTGCTACCAACATATGCCTACTGGAAGTTTGACGACTTCTCATGGGGTGATACTCGGAAAACATCGGGCGAAAAGACCAAGAAAGCCGGACTCGAATATGAAGGCGAGTTCGACAGCAGCAAGATTACAATGAAGCGATGGCATGATTTTGAAGCTGGTACGTCACATTGAGATGCGTTGTTTGTGTTCAAGCTTTATTAACGAGTTGAAACAGAGCGCCGATTGAAAGCACCCAGTGGCGGGTGGTCACAACAGCAAACGTCGGCTGGCGGCTGGCCCATGCAGCACGGACACGACTCATATTACGAACCCTAGACTATTTTGCACAGCGCAGTCATGGCAGGCGGAACAGCCAATTATTATTTTTTTCTTAATTTCGAGTATCATGTCAGCTCACCTGAGAGCGTGTACTTTTGCGACCATCGTTAGCACACGGTAGTGGATGTCAAACCAGAGGATGAAGTATAGGGCTCGGAGGGTTGGCTAATCTGGGCGTTACAAGTCGTGTACACTGCATGCTCATACTCTTTCCATGTTCTAGGCCCAACATTAAGGAGGGTAATACTACTATCCATTTAGTTGACGATGTTTTATCATTCTTGTCAATGTTTGGCAACAGAGGAACATGTTCGTGGACTCGTTTGCCTTATGAATAAAGTGACTAGGAGGTAAGTCTGACGTGCCGCAGTGAACACTACTACCTTGTCACCACGTAGATGCTGTAGCACGTCACCCTCAAATAGCTACAACCTGCATGGACGGAGCAACGCAACAAGCCGTTTCCAGGCCATTTTCCCGCATGGATCCGTCGGAGAGGAGTCGGTTCTGACAAGACTTGCATGCAAGGTTGCTCACAAGCACGAGTATGTTTCCGCGAGATTTGGCATCAAACGTACGAGTCGAGGGAGCCCGGCCGAGCGAGGGCAGCGAACAGTGAGCAGTGCGTGCAGAGCATTACCACGTTAAGCTGGCTTCGCAGTACCTGCAGAGTCGCTGCGCATGATAAAGATGCAAGTCATTCGCAAGTGGCCTAATGCAGACTGCTCGAGCTGCGCCGGCCCAACATTCATTATGGGGGGAAATTCCGCGCAAGGGGGCGAGTCGGAGACAGCCATGTGCCCTTGACCCCCTTGTATTGATGGTTACGTACCGAAGCAGGTAGGTATTAACATGGTGATACTGCAGTCAGATGCTCGGCCGGAGCGGCCGTGATGATGATGGTAAGGTGAAGTGGTGAAAGGTGTCAAAACCGTGAAGTCACTCCCTTTCCAGCCTGGTGGACATTATTGTGCGAGAGCGTGAGGCATGGGACGGGGTAAGAGACACAAGATATCTTGGAGGGGGAGAGTGGACTGCAATGGATGTTTGGGAGGTGGGGAGAGAGAGGATGAACGAACGTTATGCGGGTGTGGATGCATTGTGTCTGGCCGATCCAAACGTGTGCGTCTTACACCAATCGTGGAGTGTGGCCAGGTTGTCCTTGCTCCTTCATCCTGTCATTCCTTTGCGAGTCGCCCAGTAGAAGACGGGCGTTGGGTGGTGGTGATGGTGGTTGTAGCAGGATGATACCTAGATTGTCAAAAGTGCGTCTGCGAGTGATGAGAGAGTCCCATGTGAGTGAGCATGATGTGCCATGATGTGCCGCCATCCACATCGTCCCGCTGCCTGCCACTGCCACTGCTACTGCCACTGCCCACTGAGCCCCGCCTCTTCGCCAACCGCGCCCACCCCCTCCTACAACCAAAGCACTTTGTGTGTGTATGTCTCTCTACCTCTCAATCTCTCTTGTGGAGCGCTTCTTCAGGTTTCGTCAAAAAAGCCATGAAAACGTGGTCGTTTGTTACTTGACCATCCGCTCGGACTATTTCTGACCCCAGCTTTCAAGCTTTGCGGCTTTCCAGTGACCTCCGCTCTCTTCCATTCCGGCCGTCCGAGTAACACGACGTGCAGTCAGGGAAATTGAAACTGCGCTGTTCCCTGTCTTTGTCGGTGCCCTGTCTGTCAGCAAGCTGCACGCTGCAAGCTGCTACAGCCCAGCACTGTTCTCTGCTGCTCGATTCCCCCATCCCACGCTTCCCGTGGAGGTGGAGAGCTGCAATCTATATTGCAATCCGGATCCATAGGCGCTAGCCTTCTTCTTGGTCTTCCTGCGCAGCAGTACTGCCCGACCCCACCCAACCTCTCTCACCTACAATCAGCGCTGCGCTCTCGATCCGATGACAGTGTCTAGAACCTGTTGTTATCTTTGATCAGACTGAGTGAATCGCGGGAGAAAGAGCTTGGGGACGGTATTCTCGGTTGCTCACTACCGAAGAATATCAAGCAGTGTCCGCCCGTGAACCACCCAAACTTATATACGCTCTCCCGGCTTTGCCACCTACTCTGCGGTACAGCCTCTTACCGTAATCAAACTACGGTTCTACTCTACTGTCTATTTCAGATATTCCTCAGTCAGTAAACGTCAACGTTGACGCCCACGAACTCTCCACACGATCATATATACGGACTGTGTGGCGCAGAAGAGTTGGTTCATCTGGTCTGATTCTCTTGATTGGATAAGAAGATACCTCGAAGGACGTGTGGCAAGTCATATCTCGATTTAGTTCACTGAGCGGCAGTCGCGTTGCCCTCTTACGGCCGAGGGTATTCGTTCCATCTCACCAGCATCTCGACAGGCGTTGCCCGGACATTAGCAGGACACTATATGGGTGATCTTAGCCGTGAGCTTGTCTCTGTCCTAAGTCAATCTTCAATCCCTGACCTAGATTCGGTCGACCATCTCCTCGCCGCACATCTCGGAGAATTAGAGAAAGAATCTGTTGATGATGGTCTTGAGAGCTCTGTGGCTCAGGTAGACGAAGCGATGGAAAGCCAACCGTGGCTGGAAGCCCTTGAGATAGATGCATTTGACCTGGAGTATTTCGCGTCGGGACATGATACCGATGAGATTCACACTCCTCCGTTGTGGCACACTCATCCCATCGCGCACTCCCAATTCTGGCAAAGCTTAGAAGCAGCGATAGGAACCACTCCGTCTCACTATGGAATACAAGCTGAATACGTGACACTGACACCATCACTTATCGACAATTCTTTCGGTTCGGGTATCCAGTTTAGTCCATCGCCGTCGAATTTCATAGCCTTCACCACTCCCGCTGCCCATGGAGACATACCGGTCGTACCTGAGAACAGTCACAAGCGGACCTTCCGAGAGTTTCTGCATGACTGGAGAATCTACCGACTACCTAACCCACCAACGCCAGTCGCCTGTCATTGTAGCGAAGGCCAATGTGTTGGTGGATGCATCTCTCCTGGAATTGCTCTTTCCGAGATACGTGCTGACAGGGACGACTCCTATGACAATCAAGGCATCGACTGGGTAAAATTGAACACAACGCGGAGGAATGCACGCCAGGTCCGACCGCGTATAATGTCTGCCCATCTTCATGACGCTGATCGTGGGGAGTTCAATGAGAGGCAGAGAAGGGCCTCGCAGGTGAGCCTCCCCCAATTATCTTGTTGCGTTCTATATACTAAAGGGAGAGTTGTAGGAACGCCCAGACGACACTGAGAGGTTTTTCAAATTCCGCAAACTATCGAGGAAGCATAAACCATTTGTCAACCACTACCAGCTCCTCAACATGATTGCTTCTACATCCGCCAACGATGTGTATTATGCTACACAATCCGATAGGCGAGCCAAGATAATGCGTACTGACACTTCGGAAAAAGCCACATGTGTCATGGAACTTTCGAATGGCCCCCTAGGCCGCTTTTCCACCACATGTCTGTCCGCTTCAAAGGATGTTCTAGTGGCGGGGAGTTTTGAGGGAAGCTACGCCTACACATACCTCGACACTCATATCGGGTCAAAGCACGTTATGGGTCAAGTCACCGCCACACACAACGGGATCACAAATCACGCCCATACCTTTCCTGACCGCCGCAACACAAGCACCCAGGCCGCATTCTGCTCCAACGATTCCACTCTTCGCACTCTAGACTGCGCCACAAATCGCTTCACAAATGTTTTTACTTATGACTTCTTGATCAATTGTGCCGCAACTTCGCCCGACGGCCAGATGCGGCTCATTGTCGGGGACGCCACCGGTGGCCCAGCCGAATGCGTCGCCAAGTCGTACATCACACGCACCGACAACGGTCGCCCTATCAAGGCGCTCTTGCACCACAAGGACGCCGATGCTTTCGCCTGCGCCTGGGCAGACGACGGCATTACCTTCGCTACAGCTGCTCAGGATCACTACGTCCTCGTCTACGACGCCCGTCGCTGGGACATGCCCATGGCGCGTATACAGTCCAAAATGAGCGTCCCACGCGTCCTTTGCTTCTCACCCATAGGTAGCGGACGCCGCACTTTGTTCATCGCCGAAGCGGACGACTTTGTGAGTATCGTGGATGCAAGGACTTGGAAGAATGCGCAAGTTCTGGACAGTTTCGGCGCACTTGGAGGTATGAGTCTTACACCGGACGGGCAAAGCCTATTCGTCGCGAATGTAGACTCGACGGTGGGTGGACTGATGGAGTATCAGAGGTGCGATGTGGGAGACCAGTGGGGCGTCAGGGGAGACGAGATGTGGGACTGGATGGGAGAGGATGATGTAGGGAGCCACCGCTCCACGGTGAGGAACTGGAGACAGAGAAGAAACGTGGGCATGGATTGTGATATTGTCGTATAGTCATGAAGCTACGAAAGGCGTGGGCTGATGATGGTACGTACGAATGGCATGGCCAGCCAGGATGGAACGATCGAGACGCCCGACTACGCATGACGCGGACATGATTACACGGCTGCTGATACCCCCTCATCCTACCTCTATTTCTTTTTGTGTGTGCTTGTTGACCCTGCATGGTTGGGAACGGCGGTTGATCTTGTATGGCGTTGATGGTTTGAGGCCTTGACGGATACGTGATACCTTTTTTTTTCTCTTCTTTTCTTTCTTTTTCTTCTTCTTCTTCTTCTTCTTCATCATCATCTTCTTTGTTTACTAGGGTGCATTGATTGAGAAGGCTAGAATGAGACGACTGGACCTTCTGGGGGGTTTATACATATACATATGAATATAATCGTGATTACATACTCGTTCAATGTCAAAAGGTCCACTTGGGTTAGAAGTTCGTAGGTTGTGGTGTCGTTGCTGGTCTCTTTGGGGCGATGGTCTTTTGTACGTTGTTCATGGTCGTGCTATGTGGCGGACTTACATCCCGGAGTGAGCAAGAAATAGGGAGATATGGCATGGGATGTGGCTGATTGTGTTCTCCGGGGGCTTGTGCACGTTATGTACTTGTATGTATGTATGTATGTATGTATGTATGTATGTATGTATGTATGTATGTATGTATGTATGTATGTGTATGTTTGGTCGGTTCGACTGCTATTACACGTCGCACGCGTCTATAGGATGTATGCCCTTTTTCTTCTTCTCGTGTAATGGAATGATAGTGACAGCGAAGATATCCATTGGCGGGTTTATATGCGAGAGAGAGAGAGAGAGAGAGAGAGAGAGAGAGAGAGAGAGAGAGAGAGAGAGAGAGAGAGTGTGTGTGTGTGTGTATATGGCTGTCTGTCTATCCATCATATGCAACGCCTTCATTCATCCAAGATATTGCAGTGCGTCGTGCTGTAGCATGTAGATCTTGTTTATGTTTATGTGAGTGTCATGTCTGTCCTCTGGGTTTTTGTTTCGGGTGTTGTCTGTGTGTGTATATCTATTTCTCCTAGGGATGTATGGCTAGGGATGTATGGCTAGGGATGTATGGCTACGAATATGTAGCTAGAGATATACATGTTTCTCTATAGTCATATGGAAGAGAGAGGAGGAGGAGAGAAAGGGGGCTACGGGGAGGGAAAGGAGGAGTGAGAGAGAAGAGAGAAGAGAGGAGAGAGATGAGAGAACGAGGGGAAGGCTAAGTAAGAAGAGAGAGAAAGAGGGGAGGGCTAAGAAGAGAGGGTCAAGAGAGAGAAGAAGAGGAAAGAAGAGAAGAGAGGTATATGGAGGTATGGGATATGTACGACGGAGTTTCGCTCCTGGCGGATTGTATTGTTGGTTTATGGTTCGTGTGTGGTGGTGACGATGTGATAATGATGTAGTTAATTCAAGACCAGTAGTAAGAATATGCTGCATGTTAGGCGGGGTGAGAGGGAGAGCGGGTGCGGATTTGGGAAATATAGATAGCTATGGATAGTCTAGGTAATAGGTAGATAACCGGGGATCTTTCATATATACATACATTTGTATATGTGTATATGTACAAGTATCTATACACTCTACATCTCTGGTAGTACTTTCTATTCGTCGCCTTGTATCGCCTTGTATGTTTCCACGTTTCTAGGCCAAACGAAACCCCTTTCGTGTTTATATCTTCAATCTCTTTGATAAATTTAAGTATTTAGTAAGATAACGGCCTAGGCAAGAGTATGAAAGTAAGCCATGCCTTACGTTAGTAATCTCCCAGATAGATAGAGAGAGAGTAAGAGCATGTACTTTAGTACTTATTATTATCTGCATTTAATAAGCTTAACATACGCTACTTATAGATCTTCCGTCTCCGGTCTCGCATCTCTTATACGTCTTATCTACGTACTATAAATAAAGATAAGATATATAAAACTCTTCTTATCGCGAGTCTAGACACATTTATATAGACGAACTAATATATATCTAAAAGAAATAAATTTTTAGATAGAGAAAGAAGAGAAGAAAGAAAAAAGAGAAAAGTAATACTAGATAGTAATAGTATTTAGACATAGAATTAACGAAGACTTTAGAGACACGGAATATAGCGTGATTATATCTAGTATATATCTTAAATATATCTTAGGGATATGTATATCTATTAACCCCTACTCTATATAAAGCTATAGATGGTATTTAATTTAAGTCGTAGTAAGTATAGATAGAAAGATAGATAGATAGATTCGGGCTAAGCGGTAAAAATAAGATAGGCATAAGGTAGAACACGCATATATACGAGATATCTACATTCCCCTATCTACCCTCTCTTATTTATTCCCCGTACATGTATTTATTTATTTCCTTCTATTACTATATTAGTACCGATATATAGTATCCGGTTCTACATCCTCTTTTCTATCCCCTTGCTACTAAGATTCTTAATAGACTAACACCGAAAATAATACGCTAAAGAAACAAATTCATTCCGTAGTATCTACACTAGTAGTATGTAATATGTTTATATTCTTGCACTTTCGAGGGCGAGGAGCGTATATTACGAGTGGTGGAGGCGTGTATCTACAAAAAGGCGAGAGTATGAGACCTCGGTAATGATACTAATAGGTATTGTTACGTGGTAGTCGTAATGCCTATGAGTGTATGTAGAACTAGACACTAAGGCTACTAGGCGGCGTCTCGGTAATACATATAATCTAGATAATTATAATACCAAGGGATTAGTTAAGGGATCTATGTGTCCTCGATCGTTATAGTAGATATACTTCTAGGACTAAGCTAGCTTGTGTTTATATAATCTTTTTATCCTTATGGGAGAACTTCTACTTATTCTACTATAACCAAGGTGTATATATATATAGGCAGGTAGGCAGGCTAAATGGACAAGTTACCTAGCTTCTACGGTGTTAAACAAGGCGATAAGGTAACAGGGTTGGACACCGAAGGTTAAAGGGTTCAAATGCTAAGCACGAGAGAGGCTTTGTTAACTTTGGCTTATTCGCATTTTGGCTTCTAGGCTTGATAACGTGAAGAGAAGAGATGGTCTATCTATCTATCCGTTAGTTAGTTAGTCTATCAGTCAGTCTGTCTGTCTGCCGGCCTATCTACCCATCCAGCAAGACGCAGCGAGGCTATGCGATCGGGATGATCAATCGTTCATCTTCGAATAACATTGTACTAAGACTGCGCAGGTATGCCCCTAATTGTACAGACTATCTAATGGAAGTTGAACCCACCAAAGTAGAATAGAATATGGTAGCGCTCTACCTATATACCTCCTACTAAGCTAGATAGATAGATAGAGATAGACATGGGGATAGACATGGGGATAGACATGGAGATAGGTAGATAGATAGATAGATAGATAGATAGATAGATAGATAGATAGATAGATAGATAGATAGAGATAGACATAGAGATAGACATAGAGCCAGATAGAACTAGCTGACAACTCCTTATCCACCTTATGTTAACTAACATACTTACTTCCCTACTTACTTACTACTACTCCCACTACTATCGTGTGTGTTTGTATGTGCGAGGATGCATATATATAGATACAGACATAACTACTAAGTCACTAATCTTATGTATTAGCGAAGCAACAGAAAGGGGAGATACGATGATACTACTACTACTTGTTATTGCCTTGAAGTTGCCTTAGACTCAGACTCAGCATTGGATTTAGAGTCCCGCACACATCTCAGTATCGCAGTGTCTTAACATCCACCCCGTCCCATCCCATCCAATCGCCCAAAAAACCAGCACCAGCTCGCCAAGCAGGCACGCAGACAGATCAACAAGTCGATCAACAGGCACAGTAGCGTCAAAAATAGCGGGAGATGGACAAGCCAAGGGGGGCTTTTTTGTTCGGGGGCGGATCATATCATGTCTACATTATTCCTTGACATCCCATGGATGGCATGACACTGATCGTCCCGCGATGGATCGTCGGACGGGGTGCGGCAGGGTAGGTACATGGTAGGGCAGGGCAGGTACAGGGCAGGGCAATACATACATACTAACATGATTACTCTGACCTTGGGGTATCAACCGGGCACGCAGTGTACTGAATCCTTGATACTGGACATATTCATGCAAAAGCAGTTTTATGCAAAACACAAACAAACAAACACAAACAGACAAAGACAGACCTCAATCCATCGAAATGAACACCCCATCTCCGCATCATCCATCCCGCACAGGACGGCAAGTTGCAACCCGCTCCTTCAACAAAACCCCCTTTACTTTTTTTCTTCTTCGGGTCACGGTAATCTGCCAGACTAAATTAGCAAACGTTCAAAATGTCCGTGATTAAATTTATAACTGTAGTCTCCACAGGGACGATGCCTCTAGCGGAGAATTCTGGACTGCTGTACTGTGTGTGATATTGAAGCGCTGGTGTGGGGTTTTGTGTGCTTACTTGATAGTGCATCGCGTCGCATGGCATCCCAGATCAGATCAGGTCAGATCTAGATAGAGACTACTCAACCGTACCTTCTGATAGCCTGCCTGCCTGCCTGGCTAGCTAGCCGATATTCCTACGTAGCTTATACTCTGTCACACTTATACGCAGCCTAAGAGCGCTGTCTCGATACGCGAGAGAGATTGCGACCAGGATCAGATATCCCAGATATCGCATGTCTACTCTCTAGCAGGTGCGTGATACATATCCAACTGCCCGGGCGTGCATCCGTGTTGAAGTATACCCGCCCAAAGCAACAAACCTTCAATCCTTCTATTCAATCCATGCATGGCATCGGACAAATATGGACTCAATCGCGAATGCCAGAACTCGCATTATTAAACAAAAACAAAAATCAAATCAAATAAAATAGATACATAAAAACATTCAAGTCCGCTGTGACGATAGACAGCTGACTATTAATCGATCATTCATTCATTCATTCATTCATTCATTGCTTCACAGTGTGCAATGTAGTCTCATCCCCTCATCCCTATCAATTAACTAGCAGCGTGACCAACCAATCCAATACAATAGAATGAAAAAAGAAGAACCCCCAAAACCAAAAAACTAATTAATTAGATTAAATAACTAACTATCTTAGCTTTCCCCTCTACTAATTACTTCTCCGGCTTACTTACTTACTCGCTTGCTCGCTTACTCGCTTGCTCGAGAAGAAGACGAAGAAGACAGAGGCGTTGCGGGCAGCGGTTCACTAATGGACGGATGTATAAAGAGAGCATTTCTTACGGCCCTAAGCAAGTCACACTAATTACTATCGTAGCGGAATAGAGCCATTGGGAAGAAGTGGCACTGGTAGCGGATGGGTAGCTAACCAGCTAGCTAATTAGCTAGCGGATACATCGCTGGGCTTCCGGGTGTGCGGTATTGCGCAGAACAGTACGGTATAGGACAGAACAATAGGGTCTAGTGGAGTACAGTGCGGTATAGTTCAGTACAATGCAGTATAGTTTAGTATAGTTTGGTATAGCTCAGTATAGCTCAGTATAGCTCAGTACAGCCCAGTACAGCCCAGTACAGAACAGTACAGAACAGTACACTACAGAACAGTCCTCAGCGCAGCAGGTCGTTTCGCTATGCATGCATGCATACACAACGACCTCACTGCCCACCTATTCTATTGAAATTAGTTAGCCTCATAACCCGAATATGAGCAAGACAGCAAGACAGCAAGCAAGCAAACAAGCAAACAAGCCACCCACCATCTCCTCGCGGCAAAGGCGTGCGTGTAGTGTGGCAATATGTGGCAATATATGGTGTGCAGTCCAGTGCAGTGTAGTGTGCTGTGGTGTGGGTGTGTGGGTGTGTGGGCGTAACAACAGCAAAACGAAGCCAGCGAGTCAGTCAACATCGGCGGCGCACACACAGACACAAGACAGACAAGACAGCCATCCAGCCAGCAGCTGCAGGGTCCTATGGCATTCGCATTGCGATAGAGGACTGATTGATTATCCAGGGACTGACTGGGTGACTGACTGGCTGGCTGACTGGCTGGCTGACTGGCTGCCTCCACTCCACTCCACACACGCCTACACTACTGGTGTCCAAGCCCCCCAAGCCCAGCCAAGCCTCCCAAGCCCAGCCAAGGGACCGAGGTGAGGTTACCCCTTTCACGCGCACGGCTTGCTTGGGTGGGCTTTGGGGGCTGTAAGATTGCTGAAACTACGTATTCATCACTTTCACTACCAGCAGTAGCAGCAGCAGCACTACTGCACGGCTCTGTCTCCACTTGATTGCCATGGCTCATGGTTCTCGTTTCGATGCCCATACATACATACAACAATACATACATACAGTCCACTCATGCTATTATTGCCTTGTTCCCGATGATGAGCCAGTGAGAGGAACGTGCAATGTAGCCTTTCATGTATGTGCGTGCGTGCGTGTATGGAATGACGAGCCTACTAGATCGGAAGGCTGCATTTTCGCCCTGGGGGGGGGCAAAGATATTGTTATGACGACACCGCCCAGGGCGTCCCCAGGTAGGTAGGTAGACTTAGAATCTCAGATAATTAGATAGAGAGGAGGAACGAGAGGTAGAGCCTTGGCAGCACGACCGCCCCCCTCCCCCTCCCCTGCCCTGCCTTCCCTCCGTCCATGGATGGATCTATCCTGTGTGTGTGTGCATTCGACAGGGTGACTCGTCCCGCCCGCTAATAATTATAATCCATAGCCACCACCGTTTCCGGGCGTGAGCACTAACTAACTGCCTTGCTCCGTGAGTACGAACGGTACTGTAGTAATTAATTAGTAACTAACCCCGCGAAAGTCGTTGTTCAGCAAGCGTTCAAGGACGGAGAGAAAGTCACAGCATCTTCCCTACGCTGCGCTGACACCTCCCCTCCCGACCTCCCCGACCGATGTGAGATGACGACAAAAGGCAGCATCATGAGAGCAGGCGGGTGGTTATTCGCTGTTGACGGGCACTACCACCTCCACCACTACCACTACCACCACCCAGGGCGTATTACGTAGTGTGCTGCTGCTATTGATATCTGGCATTATTATTATTATTATTACAATTCCAAGTCTAGCGATGGGATGGGATGCCGCGATGGATGTAGTAGGGCGTTGTAGCGAAACCTTCACGAGGGGACTTTTGTGTGTGTGTGAGCGTGTGTGGTGTGCGTGTGAGACATGACGTAGCGGCATTCGCGGGCTGGGCAAGCCTCAGCCTACGGCCGTACGCAGAGCATATCGACCGATGCCGCCCGCCCTCAACAAGAGTTGTGTGATTGCTGAGCTTTGATGCTGATGACGGCGGGCTGGAATGGCAGCTGGCTTTATATCTGTCTTCTGGCTGAATCGTGGGAGGACATTTTAGAAGATGTGCAAGGCACAGAGATGGGCAGTGCCAAAGGCGCATAATCGCCCGCGTAGACGCGCATTTGAAGATCTTCCAACGGGCGAAGATCAGATGGGCGCGGTGCACGCGAGACTGGTGACGATCATTCGGATGATTGTGGATTGTGGATTGTGGATTGTGGATTGTGGATTGTGGATTGTGCAGGCTGCAAACGCGCATCGGCCACCCGGCAAATGCTGGAAAAGGTTCGTCTCCATCTCCGTTGATAGACACGAACGGCACCACGACCTGCTGGACCGGTGGCCTCAGGCTTGAATGGCCTGACTCGAGCCTTTTAGAAGGCGAAATACCGAAAGAGGAAGGTGAGAGGTTGAAACAACAACAACAACAACAACACTCGGCACCTATCAACGCTCCAAAAGATGCATCAGGTGCAGGTGGGGTCACGCCAAGCTTGGAGCGGCCAGTCTTGTATAGGGAGCTGGTTAATACAAGAAGACACGATCTGTACAGCTCGTTTGTTGTAATTATTATTATTATTATTATTATTATTATTGCAATTCGCGATATCAATTCGCGATATCGATTCCGACTACGCTGCGACGGCTAGCTCGATCAGCCCCGGGGGGTTTTTACTGTCCTTCCATGTATTCCATGGCTAGCTTGGAAGTTTGCAAGGTCTGGTAGGGCGGCGGTAGGGCGGTTGGCGGTTCCCACTCCCCCCCAAATTCAATTCTGCTTCTTCTGCTACGTACGTTAGACTGGCGCACGCACGGGTTGACGGCATCCCGAAACGCCATCACGATAGCAAAGACGGCGCCAGGAACGGCAGCAAGAACAATTGGCTGCTGGCGTTCTCAGGGTCGTGGAGGGGGGAAAAAAAGGGTTCGACTGGAAAGGGGATGTTGCGATGAGGCGCTAAGCTAGAATCAGCCATGCAGTAAGTGGGAGGCAGCCACGGGTCCAGGATGGGTCAGGATGGGTCCAGGATGGAGCAAGACGAAGACGGATGGAGCAGGATCCGATCGACATGGCGTGGCGTGGGCGGCGGGCGCGGCGTCTGACCAGACGAACGGTGTGGAGTGTGGACAAGTTGTGGTCGGTCTGTTATTAATTAGGAGTCGGTGGTTGAGAGGGGACAGATGCAAAAGCACCCTGGATAGATGATGTGTAGTAGCAAAGCAATAGTCGGATTGCGACAGCGGTACAGAAGAGTATCAATGAACAAGGGCAGCAAGTAACAGGGCATGACCAGGTGGAGTGCGCGTGCTCTTCTCCGCATTGTGCATGGAGTTCCTTCAAGCAGCAGAGGGTGTAATGGGTAATGGTAATAAATGGCAACGGCAGCAAAAGGCCCCTGGACAGGAGGAGAGAGCGAGACGAACGTCATCTGTGCTGCTGGCCTGCTGCTGCTGGCTCTGGCTGATTCGCCGGGTGGCTTTTCTTGGCCCGCACCGGAGCCAGCCTGCACACTGCCGGACAATCTGCAAGCTCTCTCTCTCTCTCTCTCTCTCTCTCATCCATGCCGTGGGCCACGGGAAATGAATTTCACAAACAAAAGAGATTTGGTTGCGTAGATTATTGTATGTTTTGGAGGTGTAGGATAATAGGATTGTAGGAGCGGGCGCGTGCCTGGAGAGATTGAGGCATGGAGGATTCTTCATAAGACTACGTAAATGAGAGAGCAAAGGAGAGAGAGGGATTGGGGGTGACGGAGATTGACAAGACAAGATCCCATTGCTCCAGATAGGACAGTTGCAGTCTAACAAAGTGCAAGACATGTGCTTCTTCGGAGCACTGGTCAAGCAAGCAAAGAAGCAAGTCTGGCTGCTGACGACGGGTAGTGTGTAGTGTGTAGTGTAGTGTAGTGTATAGGTCAACAATGGAGAGCAAGAAGGGCAAGAAGGGCAAGAAGGGCAAGAAGGGCCGGCTACTGCAGGGAAAGAAGGAAGGAGCAGGCACGAGGAGAGAGAGAGAGAGTCTAATAGAGAGAGCACGAGGATACGAGAAACAGGCAGAGTAGGGCGGGTTAGGGTATTATTCCATGGTAGTAATGCTACCAGTAGACAGTAATAGCGGCGCCATGACAGGGGGGGGATCAATCAGAACAAGGAACAGGGAACAGGGAACACAGGGACAAAAAAGAATTGCAGGCATGGCAGATGCCGCTAACTCACTAGTGCTGTGGGTCTGCTGCTGAAGCTTGGTCTGCGGGGCTGGCCGTGCGCACGTTATGAAGCAGGAGCACCCTTGTCGGGTACCGTGCTGTCCAATCACAGAGCGAGCTGGACGTCAGCACCGACATCATAGCTCTCTCTCTGTCTCTCTGTCTCTCTGTCGCTCTGTCTCTCTCCCGCGACAGTCGAACGCCTCGCATGTGCCCTGTCTGTCTGTCTGTCTGTCTGTCTGTCTGTCTGCTGCTCCGTACCATACATACCCGGGCTAGCTAACTAGGTGTAGAGGGCCGCCCGCCAAAAGCAAACGCCGCCGCCGCCGCCGCCATCGCCATGCACGACGCCCTCGACGCCCCCAAAGAAGCCCTCCCGTCAAGAAACGCCCACACACTAATTATTACCATCTCTAAGCTGCCTTGATCCTAGTCGCTCGCTGCTCTAGTATTCTTTTAGTCTCTTCGGAGATGCAGGTGCGCTGTGTGTGTGTGTGTGTGTGTGCTTGTGCTGCTGCTTGGTTTTGTTGCTGCTAATAGCCCTGTGACGGGAGGTCGTAGATGGATGCTGCTGTAGGGGTTTGCACTTTTGGGAGCACTATTACCTACCACCTACCACCTACCTACACCTACACTACTTTTGGAGAGAGAGGGAGAGAGGGGGGGGGCCGCTGACATTCCACACACACACTCTCTCTCTCTCTCTCCTCTCTCTCCCTCTCTCTCCCCTCTCATAAATCACGGAAAAGGATCGAGCTTCTTCTTCCTCCTCCTCCTCTGCGAATTTTATCTATTATATGCAGCTCCTGCCCTCCTTTCGCTGCTCGGACCCTTTTCCCTTTTTCCCTTTGCCATTGACCATCAACACCGCAAAGATCATCCCCCCGGTCCCCATATAATCCTTCAGCCGGCCCCCTTCTAGCTGCCTGTCAGCCCGTCAATCTTCTACTCTATAAGTCGTCGTTGCTACACAGGCCCTGCCAATCGCTCTGCCTCTGACTTTCTGCCTATTCCACACTCCTCTCCTACTCCACCACTGGACTGCTTCGACCCGCCAGCCAGCCCGGACGTGAAACATTCGATCGTCGGACCGTCCTGCCACTTCGTCATACCCTACCGCCAACCTAATCTCGTCCTCGTCGTCGTCGTCGTGCACACCAAACTCTTACCTTGCTAAGATCGCCGCCTCCCACGCTGCTCCACACCCTTCTTCCCCTTCCATACCTGACGGGAAGCCCCAGCTCAACCGACTCGCGACTTCATAAGACCGCTGATCCCGCAGTCTGCGTGCGACTGATCATCTCACTTCCCCACGTTCTTGTTGTTGTTTCTTGTCTCTTCCGTGCAGGGTCTACATTCCATTATCCGATTCCCATCTTTCCACTTCGCTCGCCTCATCACCTACGCCCGTCCGGTAGAGCTTCTCGCCATCGCCGATTGAACCACTCCGGACCTTTTTCCTGCTGCCTTCCACGACACAATCGCAATGGCCATGGCTGTCGAGAACCGTCAACAGTCGCAGATGGCCGGCATCGCATATGACTCGATGCGAGGAGGATACACTGCAGCGCCGCACTTCACCAACCCTTGGGTGTCCGCTCCAAACGCCGCTCCCCAGCTCTACCCGACCTCGCTGCCCCAAACCTCCTCCACCATGTCCGCCATGGACTCCAAGCCTAGCATGCCGCCATACTCTTCTCTCCCAGGCACTGCTCCAACAGGTATTCCTCTCCAACAAGGTCATCTCCAATCACAAAACTTACTTGACGTCTCCCAAGGCTCCTATGCCCCCAGCTACTCCTCCGCCACTTCACCAACGGCCGCCGCATATGCTCCGACGTCTGCCCCACAATACTCCGCGGATCCGTATAGAGGAAGTCCCTACGCATACCAGTCCGACCACTCGCGTCGTGGCTCACATCCGTCAGTTCCCTCTGAAGTCCTCCTGGATCCCTCGCTCGAAGGCCCGAGGGTCGTCCCCCATAGCACAGTCATTGACTATAACAACAGACTTTCAAACCAATCACAGCGCAGCAGCTTCAGTGACGCTCTCGATGCCTCGCGCGGCATGGTCGCCATGAGCCAGACAGACCTGACTCCGAGGAACATCTACGGCAACGGCAACCCGCGAAGCTCGCATGACTCCTACGGCTTTCCGTCAACTCCCCACTCCAGCCATTCGTCCATCTCTTCCGCCAGCACATATCCCTCGTACTACAACGGCTCTGTAGACGGCTCGGCGACGGACTACAGCTCGGCCTCCGAGTCGGTCGGTGACATGGGATCTCGCACGCTCCCTCGTCCGTCTGCTCTGGTCGGTACCAACCTTCCGCCTGCGCCTCAGTCCATGATGGGCCAGTTCAGCTCCAAGGTTTCGTCCAGCTCGCAGAAGAAGCACAAGTGCAAAATCTGCGACAAGCGCTTCACCCGCCCCAGCTCTCTCCAGACCCACATGTACAGCCATACTGGAGAAAAGCGTACGTATCCTGTTTGACTTGAGTATGTCCATTCTGACTGGTGTGTTAGCATTCATGTGCGAAGTTGAAGGATGCGGCCGTCATTTCTCCGTCGTATCGAATCTGCGTCGTCACAAGAAGGTCCACAAAGCGGACGGACGTGACCATCCGTCGCCAGATGACATGTAGATGATGATCATCGCACATTCACGAGCAGTCACGAGCGACCAGTGACGTGCGACTTTTTTTGACATTGGATCCTCTCGATTTCGAGAGGATCAGTCCCAGTTGTTGACACCATCGAGTCAAGCTCTTTGGGTTGTCTTTTATTACGATGCGATGACGGGCGTAAAATGGCTTTGATTTCGCGACGCATGATCTACTTCTAGACGGTCTTTACGTATACCCCCGCTACGATTCGGATTCGACGGCCGCCGGCCTGGAGTGCTCAGGCAGCTGAATGTGTACGATGAAGGCGTTGTCCGGCGTTTGGGACTCCCCGGGAAGGGATGTATCACCACCACTTTTTGTTCAGCGAGCGATGAGCCTGGACGATTTGGGGCTCCTGGTTTTGCCATATGCTTGACCTTATAGACCCTCATTTTGCGACGGCCTGGCTGGCGTGCCAGGGCCGGGTCAACCCGCACATACCCCTTGTATTATTAGAGAGTTGCGCGAGCACACGATTCGTGTGCCGATCGCTTGTGGATTGTTTTTTTGGGTTACGGGTGGGACATTTCACGTTGCTTGGGATGGGATGGGATGAGCAAGTGCGGGACTGTACGATGGGCCTGTGTGTTGGGATAAAACCGGGCATCCCACCCGCGCCGCCGCCGCCGCCGCCGCCGCCTTGGATGCGCGCGTGCGTGCTTGGTACATAGACCAAAATGTCTTTTTGATGCACCACACTCTTGCGTGAACGTCGTGCCCTGTGTACGAATAATTGTCTTGACATCACGCTCGATATCGTAACTCATTACTAGCAGAGTCCTGAAACATGGGAATTGCCATGTATAATCTTGCACCCTGTTGATACGTGAAGCTGCCGAATCCAGCGAAACTGGACGTGTTTCATGGATGGATGGGATGGTAAGATCAAACAGACAGGCTGCCCTGCCCTGCCCTGCGCTGCGTTTCAATTGCCATGCACACACACACACACATATATATATATATATATACATATGCTCGTTACACCTATAATTACTTGTACCCACCGCTCTTGAAACGGAGAGACTGGCTGGCTGGCTGGCACGACATCTATTCTACTATATACGCTGCACTATACTATACTACACTATACTACACTATACTATACTATACTACTCGCTCGCCTGTCTATATCTAGATGGATAGATAGATGGATAGATGGACGAATAGATTAGTAAAGTAATAGATTTAAAATAATTAAAATGGCTAGGGTAGCTAATTACAACTAATTGAGACTATTAGACTACTATTAGACTAATTAATAGAAACGAAATACGTCTACTAGACTAACGGGAACGAATAGCCTGCTGAACCCATAGACTTGACAGATGGAATAGATTAATTAGTTAATTAATTAATAGGTTGATTGATTGATTAACTGAAATGTATTAGGCATGCATACATGCATATATCTACATACAGCCTGTCCTGACCCTGCCTTGTTCTTATCCTTACGCTTATCCTACCATGTCTTGCCCTGCCTTGTTCTTATTCTACCATGTCTTACCCTTTATCTTAATTCCACCTTACCCTTTTACCCTTATCCCACCTTATCCTGCCTCTGCTCTACCCTTGATCCTACTTACGCCCTTGACCCTGACCCTAAGCCTTACTTATCCCAGCCTTGACCCTATCCTGTCCCCACTTTGTTTTGACCATGACCCTAACTATATCCCAACTTTGCTTCTGCCATGACCCTAACCATATCCCCACTTTGCTTCGACCATGAACCCTACCCTGTTCTCACCATGAACCTAGACCCTATCCTAGCCCAAAGCCAGACCTTGTTCCTAGCCAACAACCTTGTTCCTAGACTCCATGCCCTGTGTTCTGTCCTTGCCCCATCCTGTCCTTGCCCTATCCTACCCCGTGCCCCGCCCTACCATACACCGGTCTGCGGTGACATTCTCTGTATTTTTCCTTTTTTGCTTCTTTTTCCGTCTGTTGGGATACCTAATAGCCTACGAGGATGCTAAGCGTGGGTTTATATAAATACGTGGACCCTTGATTCCTTTCTTGGGATGGATTAAGGGTTTATTATGCCTGGTGTTGTTGTTGTGTCTCGGGCTGTTGTGCTGGTCTGTCCATTAGGTGCTGTGTCTGCCATTAGGTGCTACTGATGATGCTGGTGGTGGTGCTGCCATTAGGTGCTGGTGCTACTAGGTAAACAGCAGATGGACGGTAGACGGGCAGTGCCGCTAACAATGACGCCAGTGGCGTTTCTAGCTAGCCAGCCGTACTGTACATACATACATACACGAGAACTAGGGTCTTGTGTGTATGTATGTGTGTCTGTGGACCCTGGATTTAATTATTGCATGTCGTCTATGTGCATGTGCGTATGTGGTTATTGTAGTGTCGTGACCCTGAGCCTGAGCCTGAGTGCGTACCCTGAGTGCGTCCTGGGTCTAATAACATGCTGGCTGGTTGGACCATGGTGTGTGTTTGTGTGTGTGTGTGTGTGTGTGTACTGCGGACCCTGAGTCTAACCTACCCACCAACCCTGGCCTACCTACCCTACCCTAGCCTACCCTACCCTAGCCTACCCTAGCATACGGACTGGGTACAGGACAGGATAGGACAGGACAGGACAGGACATGACAGGATAGGATAGGACAGGACAGGACACGACAAGACAAGAAAAGAAAGAAAGAAAGACAGACCCTGATCGTCCGCGTATATTGCGGAATGCGGATAGTATGGGCATTTAGCAATGTGGCATGGCGTATGGGCAATGGAAGGCGGGAAACAAAGGAAGGGGGCTAATTAAGGGGACTAAAAGGTACAAAGCTAGAAGTTTTAAAAGGTTTAAAAAGTTGATTATTAGGTTTAAAGGGTTGGAGGGTAGGAGGGTAGTAAGATGCCTGCGCCTCGCCTTTAAGACCTTTTGAACTTCCAAGTTTGTTCTACGGGTGTGTTCGGGGTTGTAGGAAGGGGATGGGATATGAGATGTGAGATGTAGGGAGACGTCATTGTGTTGGTTGGTACGTTGTGAGTACCGGTTGTGTGGGTTGTTGGAGCATGGTATAGATGGATGGATGGATAGATGGATGGTTGCTTACTAGGCCTTGTCATTATCTTACTCCTAGTGTCTTGTTGTGTTACTTTCTTACTGTCTTACCATCTTACCGTCTTACTATCTTACCGTCTTACTATCTTACCGTCTTACTATCTTACCGTCTTACTACATTCCCTAATTATCTACCCCGCCCGACAAAGATAATAATAGTCCACGTCGTCATCGTCATCGCCACTGTGTCTCTCTCTCTCCCTCTCTCTCTCCCTCTCTCTCTCCCTCTCTCTCTCCCTCTCTCTCTTGCACAGCTAGTATAATGTAGCTAGCTGGTTTCTCCCAACATCGCCGCCTTACCGTCCTGCTCTAACCTGCCGTACATGCATGCCCTGCCTCACGGTGGGCATACATGCATACACAGTCCATACTATACTTATACTTACATACATACATACATATTACATACTATGCTAATTACACCCATCCACTTGCCGCAGTCGGCATCATGACCTTTCCCTCCCAACCATACCATACCATCCCATCCCAGCTCCCAGCTCCCAGCTCCCGTCATTTCCCCGGTCCGGCCCTGTCCCGTCTTGGTCTTGTCGACGAGCTATGTACTACCTACGCACTGCATCCATGACTATTATCCATGACTTATCGATACTGATACTAAGTTCTAACTCAACGCACCACGCACCACACGCCGGGCAACGAGTCAGCGACCAACGATCCAACGCCCACATCCGGACCGTTCGTCGAGACAGTCAGGCAGTCAATTACCAAGCAGCATCTGCAATTCATTCGCTTAGCACGTTTAGCACGCTTACATAACAATCCAATCCAATCCAATCCAAGACAAGACAAGGCATTCCAAGACACCCTACGCAACCTACGCAAGGCAAAAATTCAACAAAGACAAAAAAGTATGACGACGCCGATCCGATCGCTGCGGCGCGCAGACAGGGGCTCTGAGATCGTGGAGGGGGCGTGCAGCGGAGTGCAAGGGAGGGGAGTGGATTAGACAGGACCCTGCATGACGCTAAGTATGGAGGGTGGGTTGGCCGGGGCTTTGTAGAGGGGGAGGAGGGGGAGGGGTGAGGTGCGGTGACGTAGCTATGCTAGGTTTGCTATGCTATGCCATGTATGCTATACTGTGCCGTGCAGTGCTGAGGTATGACGTGCCATGTAATATGTAATATGCTATGTAGGTGTAAACAGACGCACACGTGCGAGAAACAAGGTTTGTATCAAGGGTACGTTTACTTACAACCGGCAAGCAGACAGAGATTCTAGGTGCGTGCCTTGTACCTGTCTGCCTGCCTGCCTCGGCATAAAGATGAGATGACGTCCTGCGATTTCACAGCCAGCACACAGCATACAGCATATTGCTTCGGATTTGGGATATACTGTACTGTACATGCGGCGTGCACGTGTGGCGGGTAGTGTAGAGTACAGTGTGTACCGAGACAGACTTGCTTGCCTGGGCTATACTATAGATGGAGAGTGCTCTGCTCGCTATATGACGACTTGACGAGGGACGGGGATGGGATCGTGGGTGTTGTGATGGTATATTGTATATTGTATATTATACATGTTAAAAAGGGGTCCTTGTATTGCGATCTTACGCGTCTGCCTCGGATTCCAAGTTTCTATGCGTGTTACTTACTACCCAGGCCGGAGGAATAGCATGGGAATACAGACGCCAGTTCGTGCTTGATTCATTTCAGAGGGCGGGCTGGTGCGATATATAGATAGGTCCATCACGTCAGGATATATGCCTCGCTCAGGGATCAAACCGTTGAATACATTCCAGCGCCGCGGCTACTACTGCCCAGGAGAAAGTTCACAAACTCGCGCTTAGCGCGGCTAATCGCAGCCTTCATATCAAGTATTCAATTTTAAATTCTCAATAAAAGCTTTTGCGAGGTTTTTGCTTTTCCACCTTCCTTTTCCCCGTTCTTTCTAAGCCTAGGAAGAAGCAGTGCCGCGATGTCTTGCGACGTAAAACAGTACCAGAAAATCACAAAGGCTATTGTGAATTTGTGAAATTATATCTATCCCCTCGGATAGTCTTCTCTTCTTCCAGACCTCCCATATCCTCTTTCCATCCAGCTTGCGACTCTCACTCTTTCTTCCTCTCTCTCCTCTCTCTCTCCTCCCCCTTTTCTCTCAACTCCCACTCTTCTTATCCAGTCTTGTCATCACTCGCCTCGCCTCAACCCAAGTCTCCCAAGTCCCCCCAACCCGCCTACGCATGCCACGTCTTCCGGCAATTCTCACACTTGACATGCCCACACTGCAGGAAGCTGCACACCGGCGCCTCCCAATGCGTCTCCTTGCCACACTGACAGCACGTAAAGTTGAACCAGCCGCAGACGCGCGCGTCAGGCGGCTGCAGTGCGAAGAAGTCTGTCGTTGTTGTCGTCGTCGTCTTCTGGACTGGTGGCGTGTCTGAGCCCTTTCCCTTGTGCTTGTTCATGCTCATGCTCATGCTCATGCCCAAGCTCACGCTCACGCTCGCAGCGAGGGCTTGCGTGGGGTCCGGGTACGCGCTTGTGGCGTGTTGGTCGCGGGGTGGCGAGTCGTTTGGGGTGGAGGGGGTTGGACTGTCGGGGTTGTTTCGTGGTGGTTGGGGTGCGGTGTCTGGGGGAGAGGTGCTGTGGGGGATGAGGCGGATTGAGGATGGAGAGCGCTTTTTGAGGGTGTGGGAGGGTTTGTCTGTGGTGAGACTGATGTTGGACTCGGCGCGCAGGAGGCGCGAGAAAGGGGTGGTTGTTGAGAGGGGCATTGTGTGCGGTCTGTCTGGTGATGAGAAACTTGGTGATGGGCTTGAGGATAGGTGGAGGTGGAGGTGGAGGTGGAGCCGAATGAAGGTAGGATGGAGGAGTGTTTATAGAATGATGCTGTCAGGTCGAAGTCTTACGGGATAGGCCATGGTGAATTCAGACATGGGCCGGCTATCGTGAATCATCAGCCTTTCACAACAAAGACAAGACAGGTGTTAGCGTGTTCACTTGCTCCCACGCCAGTGCTGGCGTAGTCTCACTTCACGACGGATTGTGGTGAAATATGTTTACTGCGAAGCACAATTGGTTGCCGATACAAAGGCTAACTCATCGAGGCCTGTGTTTCCACCGCCCTGCCGGTAAGGCTTTGTGGACCATGAAGCCTTGTTTTGTGGTTGTACAACGAGAACTAGACAGCACATCGCTTGTAGGACAGGACGGAGCGAGCACAATGAGATGGAAACCCTGGAGCTAGCGAGTCTCTTGAGGACTATTGTCTAGACGAACGATCTAAGGAAAGCCATCAATCTCCCCAGAAGATCACATATGTGTATCACATCGAGACGACGCACAGGGTGAAGATGGCGTCTTAGCCAGAACAGAGGGCACCAGATCCGGACCGTGAGGCCTGTGACTGCATACTGAGCTTGTGGACTGTCATGATGTGAATTCGAACAATATTGACGAGTGCTTGATACAATTCCACAACTCTCAATTGCTCTACCGGGTAGCCCCACCTGGCATCAATCATGTGTCTCTGAGGTCAGAATGGAATGAGTTGATAATTTGGTATAAGTGGATGAACGAACAGAGCAGATAGAGCACTCGTCCCACTGTCTGCCGTTGCTCGCTGCCTTTGTGTGCCCTCGCAACACAGTCACCACACCTTACGAACTCTCAGATGTCGAGACCACGAAGAGATGCGAGGAGTGGGCGTCTGCGGCGCACCATCTCCTACCGGGACCGTGTATAAAAACAGGAGTGGTAACGGTGATGATCATTTTCGTGTATGCCGAAACACCTGATGGCGGTAATGCGACGACACTTCGACGTGGTCTCGAAATATGGCTTTGAGTACGTAGACTGGGGACTTCACTGCAATGCCGGAAGCATTATTGCGAACAAGATAATGGTACCTGTTCTGCGTAGCTGGTCTACGATTGATGGCCTTGATGTGGAGCATTTCGATCATGTCTCTTCCTCGCTTTATGCGAACATCTTCCGCGACACCTCTGATTGAAGTCCACGATCGGTAGTCCGCACTTCCCACCAAGGCTCGTGCTATACAATGATCAAGGGCCTCCCAGACCTCGTTGATAGTCTTTGCCCACGCGTGAACGCCTCTTTGCTCCTCGTCCTACAACTTCGTAGCTCGACTCTCGTAGACCGTATGGTGATGGCAAGACCGCCGTATGTCCTGTCCACCGCATTCAAAGTCCTTGCGCTTCGACATACCATTCCCAATTCCCATACAACCAAACCCTCGTGCACTTCAGTCCCGGCGCGCGGTTTGCTCACTTTCATGCATTTCATGCATTTCATGCATAAGCAATTTTTGTCCTCTTCGCCTTGCCTCCTTCGTCGTCCTCCCCGACTCCGCTTCCGCCTTTCTTCTTCTTCTTGTTTTCCTTCTTCATGCCCCCGTCGACACCCACACTTGCCGGCGTCGCCGCACCTGCACTCGGCGTCGTCATCCCACTCTCCGCGCTCAGACTCTGCGCCCGCGCAAAATTCGTGCTACTCCGGCTGAATATACGGTCGGCATCGTTAATGCCACCTCGCCGCCGGCTAGATGTCCCTGCTGTCGTAGCGGTGGATGAGGTGGTGCCTTTGATATAGTTGTCGAAGCCTTTGATGATGTTGCCCGCGGTTGTCTCTTCGAGATAAGCCGTCTCGAGCTTGTAGATATGCTCGTCGAGAGAGGCGCGTTCTTGGTCGAGCGCACGCTTGGTACTGAGTAGTTTCTTAAGCTCGCGTGTAAGTTGCTCGTAGTATGGCATGCCGCGCTGGGCTTCTGTATTTGTGGCCGTAGCTTGGGTTGGAGGGGCGTTTTCGGACATCATGTGAGCGGCTTGGTGGGATGCCGATGGCGTTTGGCATGGACCGTGGTCGGAGTGATGCGAAGGTATTGGTGAAGATGAGTATCTCCGTTACAAGATGGTGGTGTTAATTATATCAAGACGCGTGACATCGGCGCTCATCGGAGGCAGGCGCGCGGCGCGCTTCTAGTCCCGCTATCCCGATTAGTTAACTTCTAGAAGGAGCTTGATGGGCACAGGAACAACTTCAAACTTGAAACTTCTCGCAAACCTTCATCTTTGGCTCCGCAGCGACGCTCCTCAACTTGACTCTGGAGCTCTTTAACTTGACGCTCAGGTCAACGGCACGATCCCGGTCATCGCACGACTGGCGCTCCATCCACATCCCAAAGTCTCGTCGATCGCGATAAAGATATCTACGCCATCTCGCCCACCATGGATGCGAAAGAAGTACAGACTTATGGCAAGAATATCATGAAAGCGCTTGCAGAGAAGCGGCCCGCTGCAGAGATCCTCAGCATCATCGGGATACTGCGCAAAGGCGTCAAGGCGGATGAGCAGCTTTTGCGCTCGACCAAGATTGGTGTCACAGTCAGCAAGCTCAAAGCACACACGAATCCGCAGGTCGCCAAGGCCGCAAATGAGTTGGTCGGGGAATGGCGTGCAGAAGTACGCAAGGCAGGCTCAGGAAATTCCACACCGCGGGCGCAGAATGGGAATGGTACGGCATCGCCCGCGCCGTCGTCGACCCCAACCATACAAACGCCAAAGCATGCAAAGCCTAGCAATATCGACTACACGAAGCGCAAGCTGAAGACAGACTTCAAGGGTAGGGAAGAGGCGTATCTGGTGACGGGAAATGACACTAGGGACAAAATGATTGAGATGGTGTACGACGGCTTGGTGTATGCGCAACCAGAAGGTGAGGTCATTGTTAACATTTGGGTTTCAACTAGACTGACGTCCCAGATTCTGAGGATATCCTCAAGATCGTACGAGCAATCGAGCTTGCCGCGTTCAACCATTACAAACCAGATACCCCACCCGTGTTGAAAGAATATGTCCAAAGAATGCGCGTACTTCGCCAGAATCTCAAAAATGCCATCAACGGATCATGGTTGCGCCAAGGCTTGCTCCTAAAGGTCCAAAAGATGGAGAACTTGAATGCGGCCGATCTCGAAAAAAACAAAGAATACGTAAAGAAGAACCCAATCGAGTATATCAGCCCGGAGCACTTCGTCGTCATGACGGACGACGAGCTCAAGGCCCCTCAACAACGCGACCAAGAAAAGAAGTTCCACGACGAGAATATCCGACGAGCCATGACAGCCCAGGGCGAGAAGAGTATCTCGGGCACGATCCAGTGCGGCAAGTGCAAGCAGTATAAGGTCAGTTATTCACAGGCGCAGACTCGGAGTGCCGATGAACCGATGACGACCTTCTGCGAGTGCACGAATTGCGGAGCGCGATGGAAGATGTAAGGTTTACAGGATAGGATGGATGTACAGGCAGCAGAAAGGAACTTGAGGTAGAGCATGGCGTATAAGGAGTGCTCCCTGGATGCTAAGACAACGGCGTTGATACGTATATGCTTTGTTTGTTTCAGGTCGGCGCATAATCAGGCTGTAGTGGCTTCATACTCATCGTTAGACTGGCAAGTCACGGCAGTTCCACGTATGTATTTCATAAAGTACCCCTTACTTGATTGAGATCGTGAATGCCTCAGGCACAGACTATCGCTAGTGATCAATACGGAATAGTGATCAATACGGAACTCCGCTCATCCTTCCAAGCTTCTCTCGTGTTACATCACACGTGTACTGCCCTGCTCCCCAGCTTCAGCCAGGCTATCTGGGGTACTACACTCTACGTAGGAAATATCATTACAGATTGCCCTGCAAATGACAAGTTGGGGGTTTGTAGTTACGCATTATAGCTGCGGAGCGGGACGACGAATATCAGCTGCATTTCGAAACGCAAAGTTTCAAGATGGAGCGTTATAAATACTCCCCGCTCATTGCAGCCGAAAATGAGATTCGTTTCCTGACGCTATGCCCTTCAAACGTTGGTCAGGTGTACATCAAGCTTTGGACAGCATCACTACCCCGAAAGGGTAAACTGCCTTTCCAGTACGAAGCTCTGTCTTACGTCTGAGGAAGCACCGACGATCCCGGAAGCGTCCTCGTTGAGAATGACACGAGTACAGAGCCATCCGGAAAGTTTAGCTCTATCTCGATTACGCGAAATCTCTTTACCGTTCTGCCATATCTACAGCTCCCGGACAAGCCTCGGAATCTTTGGATCGACGCGGTGTGCATCAACCAAGAAGATATCGAAGAGCGATGTCAGCAGGTTCAACTAATGGCAGAGATATACTCTCAGGCATCTCAAGTGGTTGCGTGGCTTGGGCCACCCTCTGAAGGCAGTGATTTTGGTCTTCCTTTGCTTGGCCGGATCAGTTCTAAATTTGACGTTGATTGGAGGAGTGGTCATATTCTGTGGGGGACGCCCAGAGAGGATGATACTAGGGAATCCATTGATTATGACATATGGCTTCTGGACTGTACTGTTGCATTTCCTGTGATGAGTCGCGAGCATCGAGCTATGCTGGAAGTCTACAACAGACCCTATTTCGAGCGCCTCTGGATCCGACAAGAAGTCACCAATCCGAGGAAAGTCATGATGACTTGCGGCACAAAGGTTCTCCATGCGGTGGACTTCCACAAAGCGACTCTGCTTTTGTATCGAAAGTACCTGATCGCAAACGACAAGCCCTCTCAAGACTTGTGCCAACGGCTCCTGAGTGTACTTCAGATATTTGGGGACGAGTCCATTGAGACACGAATCGAGAATGCGTTGACAAGGACTCAAGCAGCCAAGTGTTTCGATCCTCGCGACAGGGTCTACGCAATTTTCGGCTTGCTCTCGGCAAAATCCTTTCTCCAGAGCACGATCATCCCAGACTACACAAAGGCAATTGCCGAAGTATATCGCGAGGTGATCATTGCAGAGCTAAGCCGGGATAAGCGTGTGACTGTGCTCTCGCATAGCGAAAAGAAGAAAACCGCGTTCAAGCATCCATCTTGGGTGCCCGACTGGAGTGGTGAACGGACAAGGAGCAGTCTCTCGGGTCACTTTGCCGATGGTGAGGCTACAGCTACGGCGTCGTTGTCTGACTGTGGGCAAGTGTTACGGATTGAGGGCCTCTTAGTGACTACGGTGAAAGAGGTAACAAAGGTACAAGCAGTCGCGTGCGAGAACAAGGAGGATCGACTCAGGGGTATCCTGCGACAACTCCTACAGTCTATTGACCCTTCCAAACCCTATCCATCTGGTGGCACTGCCAAAGACGCGTGCGCATATCTCTTCTCCGGCTACAAGTTGCTGGAATGTATGTCCGAGTTGAAACGCAATGACTTCCTCGCCGGTTTCGATTATATGAGAGACTTGCTATCATCTTTGGCCGCACAAGAAGATGTAGACCTCAAGAGTAGATTCGGCAGTTACACCATGTACATCTCGGATATTCTCCAAGCATGCGAAGGACAGGCTCTGATAACCACGGATAGCGGCCTGATTGGTCTCGGAAACACAGAAGCTCAGCCTGGAGATGCCATTGCTATAGTTCTTGGATGCGGTCGACCACTCATCTTGCGATCACAGTCGAATGGTAACTACGAAGTGATAGGATCCAGTAGCATCCACGGCCTCAACTGGGGAGAAGCGGTCCTAGGTCCCTTCCCGCGGACGTAGATATAGTGTGGACTGAGGGTGGAAGATGGTCAGATTGCTTATGGCGCAGCCGCGAGACAGGTTACGAGTCAAAGTATGATCCGCGAGTGAACTGGGATGAGCTGGAGATAAGAGAGGACAAAGGTGAGCGGATTTGGTATGACGATGAGACCGAGGATGGGGACATCAAGCTGTTCGAATATCCGGATGCCAAGTATCTGAAGGGAAAAGGAGTAGATATAGATACCATCAAGTTGGTGTGAGACACGTCTTGTGTCACTCTTAAAGTTCAATCAGACTAAAGGTGTGTTTGTCAAAGTTGTGCCAAGCCTCAAAGCGTGAGGCCTAGGTTCACCAAAAGCTATGACCATCCAGGGTCTTAGTAGCTCAATGTTTAGCTACGCAGTCAGTATTTGATTCCAGAACGTGGCATGATGTCCTTACTCCCCACGCAATGACGACCGAATGCCCTTTGCCTGAAGTTGAAGTCGCCCTCGCTCCCTATATCCGTACTCGTCAAGAGGCTCTACTCGTTCGCCAACGTCTCACAGCATACCTACAATCCCATGTTCGACATACCTCAGACCTAGACCTAACGAGTTTGAGCCTTGGGGCTCCGGCCGCGACTCTCGAGGTCCGCAATATTCCAGTAGAACTATCCGGTCTTCGCCGTCAATATCTCGAAGCGTTAGAAGCCAATGCGGCGGTGAGGCAGCGTCGAGATGAGCTTCAAGATGAGCTGCGCGAACTCCGAATCGAGCATTCAGAGGAGAGCAGCTATGTGACTCGGAACAAAGAGATCAAGGAGTCAATGTCTGCGTACACGACATTGTTGCGACAGAGAAGAAAGCTTTCGAGACTACAGATCCTACAAGCCGGTATAGAGGAGCTTGTGGAGAATGCACCGGAACTGGCACACAAGGACTTGAAAAGCCTGGTGGAGGATCTAATTGGCGCGTCGCCTGATCCGCCAAGTCTGACACTCGAAGCCGAGACTCAAGACCCCCTCGTCGAGGAACTCACTTTTAAGTTGAAGAAGGAATTGTTGATTGCGAGAAGGAAGCTAGAGGAAGCAAAAGCGGCAAAGCAAAAGCAAGAAGACCAATTGAAGAGCAATGGAACGATATCTCTACAAGCTGAACTTACCGCATTACGAGTAGCGAGAGACGAACTTGTTGAATGGATTGAGGGAGAGCTGTCCAAGATAGGAGAAGAAAGTGAGCTTCAAAATTTCAACAGCCCTACGAAACTGGCCCGCGGGACGGATCAGATGAAACCAGATGCCTACCATCAGCGCATACAAGGCTTCTATAACACGTACCTGGACCGCCGGAAAGAATTCGTTGCCGTCGTTGATACTGCTACAACCGAGTTTACTAAGCAACGCCATACGCAACCTTCACAGAAACCTCGACAGAGTACCCTCCCATTGAACAACAATTCCGAGAGCTCAGGCACGAAGGTGTCCGAGCTCATCTCAACCATCCCGGCTCTTGTGGCGGCGTCGAGGACAGAAAATGATCTCCAACAACAGCTTGCGCATCTCCGACGTCAAATCACGTCTTCCACAGAAGAAACTTTAAGATCCCTACGTCGTCTTGCAGACGAGAGTCATCTAGTACCACCAAGATCAGATGTTAACGTGTGGATACACGCTGCTGGAGACAGCAAGAGAGAAACCGAGAATGCCGTTGAGAGAGAACTTATCGAGGGTGAAAAGAGCATGGAGCAGGCGAAACAGATCTTGAGAGCGCTACGTGGCCGGCGAGAGAACTTTTTGAAGATCAAAGGAGCTGTATAATGGCAACACATCTACCTGTCACTATATTCCCCACACTATGCACAACCACGATACGTTAAGCAAAAGCATGGCACAAACTAAAAGTATACGGACATTTTCATCTTTACCCTGACGTGGGTCCTGCGACGGCTGTCACTTCATCTCGGGACGATCCGGCTTGCTGACCAGCACGAAGTCGTTATTTCTGTACCACCGATACGGCGTCTCTCAGAGCCCAAATTTCGGTGTTCCCGGTGTCAGTATCAGTGAGCAGGCACACAAGATGGTGTCGCAAGCTTCAACGGGATGTTTATCATTTGGAAGGAGCTGGCGCAGCAACCCGATGATTGACTAGGAACCTCGCAATGCCGTTAGACATCAGCTCATCAGGACTTCTCCGTGATATCACAATCGCTTTGTATTTGCATTGGTCCTCAGTACCAAAGCATGCAAGTGATGGCACGGGTATCTGGCCTAGGAATAGCTAGTGGTTTAGCGGGTATGCTCGCCTGACGGAACGCAGGTCCCCGAAGACTACGATCTTTAGCGTCATGGCAACTCGCACTACATACGCCTCACCAACAACCACAACATCGATTCATGTAAAGCTTGCCTTTCAGTATCTCATTGAGATTCGCTGCACCTACCGGAATGTGAGTACAATGTAAAGCTTAAATCCACCATCTCGGATTACTTTGACGCCTTTATTATTGCGATTGGCAAGTCCCTTTTACAGGGATAAACGCTCACCGGGTTTCTCCCCTAAGCTCCCTCAATACTGGGTGTTCCTGAGAATGTCCCCACAAACCATCGTATGGGGAAATTGATCTGCAAACCCTGAGCACACCTAGTTCTACTGAAGATGAGGTAACGTCACGCACATGCATGAAGTGACCTAGTCCAACCCCGCAGTCGTTTCCAAGTAAAGTACAAATGAGGCGAGGCGCTTGGAGGCGAAGATCTCGATCGGGCCGTGGCTCTATAGTCCGAGCATTTCCTTGTTCATGTACCGGCAGTCCCCCTTGCCTCGTGTACATTTGCAATAGGCGGCATATGCTTACGGCCGGTTGTCCACTCTACTCACGCTGACTCCGGAATGCTATAACAGTACACTGTTGAACGACCATTTGATAGGAAGATATATTGGAGCCCAACTATGGACTATATATCCTTAGTGATCCATACTTGTTTGCAGACGTCGGAGAAATTCGATGGGACGGAGGAGGCAGCAATATTTCGCGACCCGTTCCCTTTTGGGGGGTCAGGGGCGCTATTAGACACCAATGTTACTAGTTTTATACGCGACCCATATCTGTCAGGCGGTAGACAGCGGCGCACAGACAAACATGAACCACATGTCAATTGCACCATACTATCAACAAGTCAGATCCGTTGGTTCTTCTAATATTCGCTTCTCCACGGCTCCTCTTTGCCATCAAAGAATGTCGGCCCAAAGGTACAGACTCGAATCACTCCCCTAATGAGTTCCAGCACCAGCACAACGAAGGTACAGGAGATCAGCGTCGAAAAAAGACTCTAAGTACTTCGGCACAGGCGACGTTTGTTATTTCACCACTCGAGTGGATCAATAGTGGACCGAGGGGAAGCTAGGACTCAACCAAGGCGGGTTTCGCATGTTTAGTTGTAGCAAGGACTTGGGCTAAGCGGCGGTGTTGTGCTCTCAGCCTTACTTTGTTTTATCTTCTTTATCAGTCACGCACCCGCATATAGCACATGGTCTTCATCTCATGCGAATCCCCAAGTCGAATTGCATAGATGACTCCCTCGTCGAAGTGTGGACTATTTTGTCTCTATTGAGATTTGTTTCGAAGAAGTCACGGCACTCACTTGGATCGCTTCCTTCTTCATTACACCAAAATGGTTGACAATCGGGGTCCGCAGTTGGCTGGTATATCGGCGACGTTTGGTGGCATAGCCCTTATTACAGTGCTATTACGCTGCTTCGTTCGTAGTCGTATAGTGAAGTTGTTTGGGCTGGACGACGTTTTCATGGCCATTGCACTAGTCAGTCATATGACCGCTCAGGCCTCGATGTCACAATGCTGATTGTAATAGTTGACTTATTGCTGGTATACAGCCAGCGTGCTCGGCGGAATACATTACGGCACAGGAAGACATATGTCAAAGTTGACGACAGACGAGACTATGCGCGCATTACGGGTGACTAGCCTCAATTGATTATCTGGAATCGATGAATTGACGAATAGCAGTATTGGTGGATGTGTTACGTCTCGTATTGCGCAACAATGACTCTCGCCAAAATATCTATTGGCCTCTTTTTCCTCCGGGTTGCGGTGGCCAAGATACATCGATATATCATCTGGACGGTAATGAGTGTCACTGCTGTTACTGGCGTCGTCTTCCTCTTCATTACACTTTTCCAGTGCGCGCCCGTGGAATTCTTCTGGACCAAGGTTATCCCCGGCCGAACGGGCACTTGCATCAACATCGATGTCATTATCAACTTGACGTACATTTATGGTAGCTTCTGCGCTATCTGCGATTTTACCTTTGGAATACTCCCCATCTTCGTGGTCTGGAATCTAAACATAGATTGTCGGACGAAACTCGTGCTAATTCCTATTCTTGGAATGGCTTGCATGTGAGTTCGAGGAGTCAAGCCAGTCTTTGAATACCCAGACTAACAGAACTGCGATAGTGCTAGTTGTGCGGTCATCGTCCGCATGCCATTCATCAAGGAGTTCAGAGACCCAGACTTTCTTTGTAAGTACCTCCAAGCAGCGCGTCTGCCCACGTCTAACGCCATATCAGACGCAACGGTGGACATAGCGATCTGGTCCACTACCGAAGCGGGTCTCACCATCACTGCTGGAAGTCTCGCCACCATTCGTCCCCTCTACTGCCGCATCTTCTCTCAAGCATCTACATGCGAACGGCGCGAGACTTTCGGCCATAGACCCAACAACAACCTACAGCCCGGCGCAGGAAGAAATCTTCGACGCGCCGGGATTCTCAGCATCTGCCGGTACGCTAGCAAGGGTCAAGATGACATCAGCTTCGACTTCAACTTCGCCGGCCCAAACAGGAGCCTATACAAGCATGACGAGGAGGACAGCAATGCCAGTCGCAATGAGACGTACAGTGGGATTGGAAGTGAGAATGGGAGTCAGAGTATCAGGACCAAGGACGACTGTGAAATACACATCCAGAACGAGTCTCATTTGTCGGACGACAGCAGCGTGGAGATACATTTGACGACTATGCCGTCGGCGCATCGATGAGTGCAGATGGCTTTGCGGACCTTGCGGCATTGAGAAGCTACACATCTCAACGCAGCCAGCAGACTGCACAGCTGCAGCATTTTAATATTAGGGAAAGAAGCATGTACAGTGCATTGATACAATTAGCGGGCGTTTTGCATTTTGGGACAGGACACGGACTTGGGCCAGAACTTATCGCTCATCAAACGGAGGAAGGATACCCTGGGTTATGGAGTTTCTTACGGCAGTTTTTCCAAGCTCCTCATGACGACTATAAGGAGTATATGGCGTTTTGTAAAGTATAGTGTATACAAACTACCACACGTGTCTAGGATATCAAAGCTACTATGTTATACTACACTCTCCTTTTTTCATGCCTGTGTAGATTCGGACGTCAGGCTGGGCCTGCCTAGACTTAGGGGAAGAACCAGCCGGTTAATTCTTACTGAGTCCTGATATGACAGTATGATGGGCGCCTTGACTTGATTGAGCGTTTTGAAGACTTTTTCTTCCTCGTATACCTTTAAGAATACATACTTGTCTCTCTACCTCCTCCTCCTCCTCCTCCTCCTCCTCCTTGGACCTCTGTACCTGTATTACCCGTGCTCATTTTCCTACCAGCACCCAATCGCACCAAAGCATTTCCGTGCCAGAACGCCTCTCAGCAAATTCAAGTCCTCCCCTTGGATATAACAAACCTTAACCGACATACAAAGCACTTGGCAACTACCAGCGCCAAGTATACAACTGGCATGATCTCAAGAGCATTAAAACAAGCCGGAACGCGCCATCTCATCACGACCCATGTATTCCGACCGTATTTTTGAGGTCGGTGACGGCGAATCTGCCACAGATGCCACAGCCGCACTGTTCGGAGCGAGCTCACGGACATGCATTCATATGTGCATATCGTACTTATTGCTAGTGATTGGATATCATGGTATCGTTCGTAGTTTGAAATGGGCGATTGTCGAAAGTGTATTGTAGTGAGCGCAGTAAGTTAGTTTAGACCGATGTTAGGCGATATATGCTGCCTTTTGGCGCTCTTGTGCTATATCCGAATTTAGTCACGAGTTATTGCCATACAAAGATTTGACATGAGTTCCGAAGTGGAGCAAACACAGCTTTTTATTTTCTGAAGGGCATCATGAAAGCATGGGGGCCCGCGATTGGAGATCCATTCTGGTGCAGAAGCTCAGGGAGCCTAGTCAGGGGGTATGAGTCACTCCTCAAGTTCTCCGGAAAGCAGAGTTCTGAGGAGGTTCTTTCGCCGTGTCGGCAATACGCAGGGCCTCTCAGCGTTGTCTTATGGGAGTATAATGGGATGACCGGGCTGATGCCTGAGGCTTTCGTCGCATATGCTGATGTTCTATCCACAATTGTGGCCGTCGTGCGCCATGTCTTCTGATATAGGGAAAAGATACATACGTAGATAGTTGCGACGCTGGGGCATTTAATGCTTGACCTGGAAGTATCCAGCAAGGGCCTTGGATATGAACTGATCTGCTCTTGGCACAGGCTGGATCGCTCATAATTTCTCCGACCATCTGACCAGCTGACCATTGAATCGGAGCAAGGCCAACGAAGCTATGTTGCTCTCACTGTTGTCCCGGAGTACAATGGCGGTGACCAGCGAAGAAAAAGCTGCATTTGTGAGTCGTATAGATGACCTAGCTTACAAGGTCAGATAAGCACTCTAAATACAGGGATGGTATTCTGGAGGAATTTCTCAAGGGATATCATAGATATGGTTCCACAAATCAGTGGGGTCAATCTTTTTCGCAATTTCGTTTACTATGGAATCTGATATTCGACAAACGGCCAGCGGGGAACTAAATATGCGCTCGACCCTTGCTCGAATGACGTACGGTACGTACCTGGGGTGATAAGCAGGTGCAGGGATCCCATGGAGAACTTTAATGGAGCCTCTCCACATATTTCGATGGGCCACGCGAGGCACCCGCCTTGTATTTGGCAAACGCGGGTTGCGGCACACAGTTCTATCAAGATAAACGTGCATCAGAACCCCACCACCGGTTTTTGTGATCTTTGCTCCTGGTAGTTGTTGATTGGGTGTTCTCTCCAGCATTCTTTTCGTCTCGGACGGTACGTACTGAATCCTTGACCTCCTTCCATTCCGAGTAATCTCACTAGATCGATCTGTTATCGTTATCTCGGCCGAATCGGGTTACTCTTGAGCCTGGATTGCATGTCTTTTGACACGAGTCTTGAGTGCCCAGAGCTTTTCATCAGTAATTACTTCCAGTGGGGAGCATCAAATCACCAAGAATGAAGGCTGTGTTACAAAGAGCTGAGGCTTTGAGATCCCGTTGCGATGGAGTCCGCCTAATTTCTCAGCATCGCCGAGAGCGCCACAAACGATCCTCCACTGCTGACCCACGCCGATTGGCCTTATGCAGTGGTCCTACTATCCATTTCATCCAATGAGGCACCGAAATCCTTCTTATACGCCGCTCTTATCACGTATAATGGGTCCTCACACCGATTGCCGACTAATGCCAACAGAAAACCTCTGTGGCATTCCGCGGCTCGTCTACGATACAGTCATGTCGTGTCCCACAATGCAGTCAGAAATGCGGTTTCCAATTTACTGATAAGACCCGAGTTGAAAATGTATAAGTATTCTTCTTCTATAGCTGAGCGATGGTGTAATGGTTCAGTGAAACTTGGGTTTGACTAGCATCATGTTTCTACGTTCTGTGTTTGTTGTTGCTGCATCCCTATGTCAACTAGGCACTGCTGGACCTGTTGCGAATCAACGGCTGTCATTCATGGGTCCATTCAATGTCGAGGCTGGTGGCGTGCATAATATACATGTCGAGTACCATAGGCCCATCGATGGTGAGCTTTCGATCCACTATGGCGTCTGCAGAAGGGCATCAAAGGAATCCTTCCATCACAAGGTTGGACGGACGCATGTTGGCTCACATCCTCTTGCTAAGAGACATCTGGACTGGTCAGATAGGAGGCCCACTCGGTTTGTCTGGCTGCCACCTTCGGACATCGATCGAGGCTGTCTTCAGGCATGGATTGAAGATGAATTGGTCGGCGAGTCGGAAGAATTCATGGTGAAAAGGAGGGTCAATCGGCGAGGATTGTTCGCAGATAGCACAGATGCAGTCGGTGCATGGTTCGACGGCGTGGAGTACCTGAGCCAGAAGGAACCGGATGAAGTATTTGTGTCTTCCGTGAAGACGAAGCGGTTTGGTATTGTTGGAGGGGGCATGGCAGGTCTGACTACTGCAGTAAGTATGACCCCTTTTCCCATATCTTGAAACGGCGAGATCAAGTCCTTACGTACCGCAGCTCCTTCTTGACTCTGTGGGCATCCACAACTGGCAGATCATCGAATCCACGGGCAGGATAGGAGGCCGAGTGCACACGTTCTACGCCCCAGGAACCACGGGCGACGACTACCAGTATCAAGAAATGGGACCGATGCGGTTCCCAGTCGAGATCACGGACAGCGACACGAATGAAACCATCCAGATCATGGACCACCGCCTCGTCTTCCAACTCGCCGACTACCTCAACAACATGAACAACAACGACTCCGCACTCGCCGTGAACTTCATCCCCTTCATCATGTCCGGCCAGCAGAACCTGCCCTCGTCCACAACCCAGCGCAGACCAGACGGCACCGTCCCCACCGTCGGCGAAGTATCCGCAAACCCATCTCTCGCCGTCAACGCCAGCGCCCAATATCTCGACCCCTCAGCCGTCGAAGCCGCACAAGCAGCATACGACGCATGGGTGCACTACGACGACGCAACCATCAAATCCATCGCCTCCAACGTCTTCAAAGCCCACCGAGCCGCCGTCGACTCCGGCTTCCTCGACTTCAGCGAAGCAGGCTACCTCCGCTACGCCCTCGAAGCCAACCGCAACACCTCCGACCTCCTCGACAGCCTCTCCGCCACCGACCCAAGCTGGCTCTACGAAAACGTCTACTTCTCCGCCACCTCCTGGCGCACCATCGACAAAGGCATGAACCGCCTCCCCCTCGCCTTCTGGCCCCTCATCCACAACCGCACCCTCCTCAACACAAAAGTCTCCCGCATCACCTTCCACCCCCAATCCCAATCCCTCACCCTCCACTCCCTCCCCCCCAACGCCTCCGCCTCAACCCCCTACACCTCCCACCCCGTCGACTACCTCACCATCGCCGTCCCCTTCCCCATCACCCGCTCCTGGCGCTTCTCCCCCCCACACTCCTCCCTCCTCACCCGCGCCATGTCCTCCCTCAACTACGCCTACGCCTGCAAACTCGCCCTCCTCTACAAATCCCGCTTCTGGGAACACTCCCCATCCCCAATCTACGGCGGCTGCGTCACAACCTCCATCCCCTCCCTCGGAAGCACATGCTACCCGTCCTACGCCCTCAACTCCTCCCGCCCAGGCATGCTCCTAGCATCCTACATCTCCGGCACCACCGCCCCGCTCGCCCTCGGCGGCCTCGCCCACGCCGCCCACGCCGCCATCGCACAGCGCGCAATCGAGGAGATCCACGGGCCCGTCGCCGCGGCAGAATACACGGGTGTGTACGAGCGCGTGTGCTGGGCCAACGAGGCGGATGAGGGCGCGAGCTGGGCGAGCCCCGGGGTCGGGCAGCATCCGTTGTATATTCCTGCGTTTCATCAGACGGAGCAGCGGACGGTGTTTGTGGGGGAGCATACGAGTGTGACGCATGCTTGGATTTTTAGCGCGGTGGAGAGTGCGGTTAGGGGTGTGGTGCAGGTTTTGTTGGATGCGGGGCTGGTGGATGAGGCGAAGGGGGTGAGTGGGCGGTGGATGGCGAGGTGGATTAGTGTTTAGAAGGACGGGCGGCGGGGGAAGGGGGAGGGGGAGGGAAAAAGGGGGGGAGGAGGAAAGTCGATGTGAGGTTATGAGTTGTGGGAGGGTATCTATAGATTTTTCTTGGCGGGCAGATAGCATACATACATAGCCTACAGGAAAGACCTCTCTGTGGCTCTGAATAGGATCACCGACTGTCAAGCGGCATCGTCTATCCGCCTTGTGCAACGTTGTGTGCAACGTGATAGATGGACCTCACCAGCATCATGAACATCCTGCCCCCTCGTGTTAGTACAAACGAGAAACACGGACTTTCCTTCCGTCATCTGAGAGTGTACGTAATATTTCAATCATATTGCAAGAAGCGACTCACTCGCTACCTATATACGTGACTGCGGCCCATTTATACCGGCATGCAAAATGTGATGTATGCCACACCATCCATAGACCAAATTCGCTGACCCCATGTGATGCCTGTCCTCCCTTGAACCGCACGCAATAGATGCCCGAAGTCAAGCCGTCCGTGATCATCGCAAACATATCGCTGCCAAAAGGTTGATTCTGTCGTAAAGATGGTATATCGGAAATCACAAAAAACCTCACATAACCACGCTAAACATGCCAGGGAAATCTCAAAATCGGGAGAGGAAACAGGGGCGAGCTGCACCGGACAAATGTGCCGCCCTCCTTGGGCGGAGCGAGCCCCGTGGACAGAGCGTTGCAGACGGCGATATATGCCGGCTTTCTGACATCGAGTCATGTGACTCGACACTCGAATGTCCATAAAAGTACAATGACGTTTTAGACGGAGTCGTGATTTGTCGTTTTACGGCATAATAAACAATTCAACCTCGTCCAGCTTCCAGAGCGGATGGAGTAACGTCAGTTTGTCCGTTCGCAGCATCTGCTGAAGTTTGCGGCAAATTCCTATTCCTGAACCGCCCGAACCAGCTGGGCTGAGATGTGTGGGCTGGCTGGGGTGGAGAAGGAACCGAAGGTACTGGATTCGGAGATGTGGTTGGTCTGCGTTGGGATCTGAAAGGTACAAACGTTCGCCAGCCGGATGTGCCTTGTTCGGTGGTTTGTGTTTGTGTTTGTGTTTGTGCAGGGGCTCTAGACTCGTGCTCAGGTCGAGTATCATGACGACTGCTTGCAAAGATATGCAGTCTGTTCCGTCCGAAACCGTACCGAGTAGGAGCAGGAGGAGTCAGGCGAATTCCACCGAGGCCAGTCGCGCGTCGAGTGGGTTGATTGCCATCCTCTTGTTGTTGTCGTTCACCCTCTGGCCGAGGCTTCGGTACATAATAATCATGCTTACATAGAGGGCAACACGCACGACGCCCAGTGAGCCATGGATCCACACACGCAGCGTGGAAAGCGTGTCCGCAAGTCAATCCACGGACATCGTCGTCATCCTCCAATGTGTCTAAGCAGATGGCACAAGTATCACCAGGTGCAGCAAGCATCTCTGGAGGCGCGGCGGTGCGGATTGGATCATCTTCATCGTCATCGTCGTCATCATCTGCTATGGTAGTAGGCTGGGGCAGTTGGCCCTTGGGGTCTGCAGTGATACTGGCAACAGTCTGACTTCTTTCTAGATCATCAGAATCTCGTACAGCGCCAGGAGCGTAGTGCTCCTTGGCCTGAGCCATAGGCAGGTTCTCCATCTGTCTCATCCCAGAATCGTCTGCTGCGGGCGGCTTTGTCTTATTGTTCTCGGCTGCTGTAGCGGCGACGTGATCTTGTTGAGCCTGAGCGATGGCGGTTTCCGGCCTCGCCTCTTCCATCGAGCTCTTACCCAAAACACCTTCAGCGTCTTTCAGACTGCCTGCGCGACTTCCAGCAATGCCACCAGCGGCCGGTAGACCTTCCTGCTCCCGTGTTGCACGCCACGTCTTATACTTTGTAAGAGGAAATCGTTCGTTGACATCTTCCATAGACATGAGCTTCTTTTCTCGTCTCCGGCGATGAGGTCGAGGCATTGAACCCATATCTATCTCTTGACCATCTGCAAGTGCTCGAGCCTGGCGATTGCGTTGGTTGTAGCGGAAGCAGTATTTCACGCCGACAATGATCCTACGAGGTAGAAAGTGAGTATGTGCCACATGGTGAATCAGTGAACGGCCTACCATAGATTGGTGAAGACTACACCAAATCCCAAAGCCACGAAAAAGAGAAGGGGCGAGCTCGTAGGGCCACCACCACCTCCTCCTCCGCCTTGCGGTGAAGAAGTTGGCGAAGGCGCACTGGCAGTAGAACTTTGAGACATCTTGATGGAGAGACGGTGCTATGAGCCGCGTCAGGCAGGTTTATATGAAGATGATTATGGTCGAGATGATGCCATATACAGCCGAGCAGTTGCGCTATCAGAATGGCGCAGTGAAGAGATCTGGAGATGGATTGACTTCGATTTACTCCGGCTTACACTTGATCTGGAATCAGGTGCAGGAAACGGTATGCGAGCACAACAATCGGAGGATTAGGTGATATATACCACGATCCTTCCCCGCGAAGTACGCGTGGTTGACAATGGATGACGGGAGGACTTCCCGTAGGTGGCGAAGCCGGATAAAGGCAGGATAGATGGTGTTGTGGTTGGAATCAAGACGAAGGGCGGGTACGACGGCGCGCTGTTCGGGCAGGATACTAGCAGCTTGATCGAGATCCAAGCTGCTCCATTCGCACAATCGACAAATTCCTTCTTGTCAATATGAGCACACCGACGAGTGAATGAGATCCAATCCCGTAGATGGAGAGAACAGGACAGGGAGGAGGTAAGAGTGAATGGGGCGAGCGATGCACAGCCAGCAGCAGAGGGGGTTGGAAGGGAGAGGAGGGCGGTTAAGGTTGTTGGTGTAGTGCGCCGCCTTTTGGGGGGGCTTGGGACAAGGGGAGGAGGCGGAGAAGGAGGAGGAGGAGGAGGAGGAGCTGCCAGTCAAGAGTCGGCAGCCCCCCGTAGCAGCAGCAGCAGCGGTCCCACTGGAAATGGCTGCGCGCTAACTTCACGCCCGATGAATTAAAAACCCTCCCCCAGCAATGCGGCAGATGCAGGGAGAGTCAAGAGCAGCAGCAATAATACCTTCATGATCCTTTCTTTACACTGCCTAGATTTGGGCCTCTACTACTACTCTGCCTTTTTGCCTTTGCGACGGTGCCAGTCTTTGGATGTCTTGCCGCTCTCTGGCTGCGTGCACATCACAATCATACTCGCATCTTCAACCACACCATGGCCCTCCCCGACCACTTAGACGACATATAGACCCACATCGAGGTCTGTCTCCGTAGTCTTGTTGGATCTGCACCGGATGGAGGATAGCATGTTGCATGTCTATCTCGGGAGTTACTGGTTCCTGCGCCCAGTGCGCCTGCAGTCGCATCTTTTCAACGTTGAGATACGGCACGGTATCCGTGGAGGAGGTGGTGGACAATAATTTCCGCTGCACAACCACTCCCTTGCTAGAGCGCTAGAGCAGTAAGAAAGTGTTGGAGACTTGGGGAAGATTTGGAAAGCAGGATAGAACTTCCTCTTATGGTGTTGGGCTCAGTGGGAGACGTGCTTCTTCAAGCTGTCAGAGGTAATTCTCCAGGTTTGTCTGAGTCTGAAGCTAGTGTTGTATAATGCCTAGCATACGGTTTCGGCGTGGGCATGATTCCATGATCTCGAGCGTACAGTAGTAGTGCGGCGCCACTCAAAGGCTTATTGCTCTCCTGGAGTGAGTCTCGCCAATCCAGCCCCTCTCGGCCCACAGTCTCGAAAGACCAGTTCCCGCTATCAATATCATGGCGGCGGACTGCACAGCTTCCGATATCTGTAGACTGTGACTGTGGCAGTCCTTTATCATGAGCTGGCCCTGCACTCGTTCACGACTTGTCTCCAGCCTTGGCCGATCCCGGATCCCTAGAAGCGACACTCAAAAAACATCCGTCCCATCTGTCTCATCTGTACTGCACATGTCGCATTTGTCTCATCTTCGCCGCACAGCAGGTCATAGGTGACTCCACAGTTGGAATGCCTGCTTAGTGCATCAGATCATTAGCCAGCCCTACCTACAAAGCCCCACTGAAGCTGTTCGCTGTGTTGCTATCCTTGGGGGAACCCCGAAGCCGGGACTCCCAAGCCAGCCAGGGGAGTCCGCATGCATTTCGGCCAAACACTAGCATGAAGCTCAGGCCAAGGTCTTCACCAAATTCTAGCTTTTGCTGCCTGATGGCCTGGTCTATTCCTGTACGCGGGGCTGTTATATCCTAGCACTTTTTATGTTATGATGTAACCTGATCTTCCCTTAATTATACCTAACTTCAACTCCACCTCAACCATCAAGGCCGCATTTCAGGACTAGAATGACAAATCCATCTCTTAGCAGGAACTCAAGCCAAGCAGTCAAGCCCTGTGTCCAATCAAAGATCTCACGTCGAAACCAGTTCAGGACAAGCTTTTTCACACGGCGTGATCTCTCAGAACGGAATTGACTGAAGCTATAAAACTTACTTCGAGACTTTAGTAATCATAGACTAAGAACTTCTAGAAGACACACAGACAAAGCCAAGCGGGTGAGGTAGTCTTCAGCTGGAAGTGAAAGCGACGCTTGGACTATGATCCGACAGTCAGTCCTCGCCTCGTATGACGAACATCGAATCTTGGGCTCCCAGACGAGTTAAATCACTTCATAGTCTTCTGAACGATCAGTAGTCAGCTCTGCAAATAGCACAGAGTTGTATCTGCCAGACGAATAGCACATCGAGATTGACCGTGAAGACCATTGATGTCGCCGAGGATATCGAGCTGTGTATAGCCAAGTCCTTCCGTGTGACGAAGACTATGACACGAACGACGTACTGTATAGAATCCATCAAGACATAGGATCGTGTAGCTTAACCAGAGCAACCAAGTTGTTCACATCGCAAGAGAAACCTAATTGGGGAGGTGCGTATCTGTGACTGAACCCTGGAAATTGGAAAAGTGAAAAGGCAGAGAGTTCAATAATTTGGAAAGATCTTCCGTCCTGCATCGGACACGAAGGTCCTGCAATAGCACTGTCTCTATACTGGTCAACGCGTCGAATGCTTGCGTAAGCTTCAACATCCTCGATAGCAACCTTGAAAATGCTTGATAATGAATGTCTTCGTATAAGATGAATTAAACATTCACCAGATTGAGAATTCGTCAGTCCAACAATAGTCACGAGAAAACGGCCCCCAACTCTATGTAGTGTCCCATCGTCGTCATGTTGATGATGTATCCTCATGCGGGGAATGTCGAGGGATATCATATATGGATTGGCTTAATTTATGAAAATGCAACCTGGCCACGCGTTCATGCTATTTATTGACCAACGGAGTGGACTTTTGGCGCCAGGCACCATTTTAACAGCATTTCCCACTGGCTGACGGTAACGCGGGATCGATCTGACATGACGCAGGCTTGTCTTGCAGGGAACGATGGTACGACTGGAACGTACGGGTGTCGAAGCAATGCTACGTTACCGGCAGACCAATGTTCAACAGTTGTTCCACGCAGTAACTAACTAACTGGGGAAGTATGGACAAGTCGATTGACTTGATCAGAGCCAGCGAGGCCTTAGGCTTGTTAGAGAGGACAAATAACTTTTCGCGAATTACGCGAAGGATTCTGTACGACGCCACAGTTGCGATGCCACAGCAGGGGCGGCACATGTGTCTTGATTGGATATATTGGCGCGTAGGATGTGTGCGCGCTACGTAAGTTGCATATCGTCTACACGGCCATACCTTTTACCTTTGGAAGGGATTGGGTCGTTTGAGGCACAGGCACCTACGAAGTGTCCCGGGTGCTATCGAGAACTACAACACACAACACAACAAACAGTCGACACACAACACACAACACAACACACGATAGACAATAGTGAACAAACAATAGACAACACACCAAGCTCGTGTGGCCGGCCTCAATGCTCATGGACATTATTGGAGGGGGTCCAGAATAAGCGAGACGCGGGAAGTGGTACAACAGTGAGAAGTGAGGTGTTGAGGGGTGTGATATCAAGGCTGCTGATTGGGCGGGGCGGTTGGGGGGAAGAAGCCGAAGAAACGCAAGTGGACAATGGTGTGAATGCTGCGCCCCCGCACCAGCTTGACCGGTCAAGAGTCAAAGAAGAATCGCATGACTGCGCGGACAAACCGCGTCAAATCGTCGACGGTCTGGGGGCCCCGGTACACGCCAGACAAGCTATCTCATGCTCGACTGGTGGTTGTGACTCCAAACGTGCTCCTCCTGCTCCTCTTGCTCACCGCACCTCTCTCTGCCACTTTTGCTGCCATCGCACGTTGATTGAGGCCAAAGTGGCGGAGAGCGATGCCAGAACCTCTCATCGGCCAACTCCACCTCCAATACCATGCCTCCTCATCAACACCGTGCTCTCGACCGGTCGTGATCTCATGAGCTGCAGAATCACCAGTGCTATCACACACAAGCGCCGAATTCTCCACAGGAACCATGGAGTCGCAGCAGGCGAGGTGGAAGAATGAGCGGTCTTTAATATTGAGGAGCGTCGCGAACTGAGACAGCTGCGTGGCGGAGTTCGCTTTAGCACGCGTTTGTCTTGGCACTAGGCAGCCATCATATTGCGCATCCTGGAACGTCAATTGTCAATCACCAACTCTTCTCCAGCGCCTTTCTCACCCTCAACCCTTCCTCCTCCACCCTCTTTACAGTCATTTTGACACTTTGTTTGTCTGTCTGTTTGTCTGTCCTACCAGCCTGATCCTCGAGGCTCGCCTGTTCTGTCTTCTCACAGTCACCCCACGCCCTGCGACCTTCGAGACCACTCGTCTCTGATATCACGGCTTGCCTCGATCGCACTCTGGCTTCCTATACACATCACCACGCTTACGACTCCTCCTCCTCCTCTGTCCACATTCGGCCCAGACACTCCGCTCTGGTACACTTGTTGCTGCCTGCTGGCCTGAGTACCCCTCAAAATCACCGTGGACCCCATCCATTGTTCTGCACGGTGATACCGTAGCTTTCAATACACGCCCAACTCTCAACAGCGTCTACTGATCAGTTCCTAAACTGGTTTGTACTCTCTAACGAGCGTCGTCGGCCTCGTCAGCTGCACGCAACAGTACAAGCTTTATCGGGTCTTTGCTCTAAGCGACCGGTCACCGGGTTCATCCATCCGGACTCATTCGACTTCTCAAGACGTACTTCACCCTTCTTGCCCTTTAGGACCTTCACCCTGGACCCAGATTCATTCGTGAGTCATTGGACACTTGCTCTTCTTGTTTGGCTAATGCTCAATCCCGCCTGCAGTACGCTATACGTCTCAGCCACTGGATAATCCCACCTCTAAAATGGCTTCCACTCACATTCACCCACGCCGCCGAGGAGTCCGCTCTGGATCACCTCAAATGACTCCACTCAACACCTCATCCCCATTCTACAAGTCTGGCACCTTTCACTCTCCATCCAACGGCTTCTCGGAACTCTGTAACCCCATTGTGAATGCGGCATTCATGCCAAAGCGATCGTCTACCTCCGTCGAGAGTCTCGAAGAGCTACTTGAAGACGCTGGTGTTCGACGAGTCACAAATCTCATCGAACAATTTGACCGCACACTAGCAAGTGGGAGCAGTCCCTCATCATCTGAAGGAAGCATTTTGAGTGACCGTGAAGTCCTCCCAGTGCCCAGTTTCGTCCTTGACCACACCAGCATGGATGAAGATAACATGGACCTTGACGTAAAGCCCGTCCAGACTGATCACCACCACGCATCCGATAGCGGTATCGGCTCCAGCTTGGACGGATCCAACAATGGTATGAACGAGTCCTTGAATGGCCGCAAGCCTCACGTGTTCTATTTTACTCACAACTATATAGAGGAGAGGACTGGCCTGCGTTCAAGCACTCGTCGATCCGTTGCGTCCACCACTTCTACGAATTACTCAGCCGTAACTCGTTCTTTCTCTGCCCTTGGCTCAAAGTCTGCCGCAGAGCGTAGTTTGAGTTCCAGTGCCATACGCAACATCAAGGACAAAATCATCAAGCCTATTCTCGCTGAGAACTCTCTGAAAGATTTCCATCCACTCATTGCAGATGTGCCACATCGCATTGGTAGCAAAGACATCTCCAATCTTCGTGATTTAGAGAAGACTCTGATCTTCTTGGCTCCGGTGAGTACCATTACTGTTCTTTCCGAATGTGCAATAGCTCATTGCATTTTTCGCAACTTAAAGGAATATTCGGCGTCGCCTGAATCGTATCTATCGTTTTGCGAACGAGCAATCCAGTGCCTCCATACGACTGTCGAATACCTTTGTGAACGCGAACAACGACTACCGACTGATCGACCGTACACTAACAACTACTTCCTTGATCTCGTGGAACAGATTCGCCGATACGCCTCAATCATGGCCGCCACCCGTCGTAAGCAGGAAAGTGGTGAAGACCTCGATGAAATGGACTACTCTCCGTATGTACCCCAAAACATTTCCTCATCCGTCAATGCACAGGCCAAGCCACTGGGCTGTGCCGTGACTCACCCCTACCTCGACTACTTAAAGCACACTTACCCCCCTCTACTTCACTCCATGCTAACATGTACCAGTGAAGAAAAAATCACGTTGCGTGGTGGCCTTTCTCATAACGGCCGCCCTGTCGAACTCGTACGCGAGAAGGATGGCAGAGTCCTCCCTATTGCCGAGGAGAATACTGTCGATGAAGCCTTCGTCGACCATTTCAACACCGCCAAGCGTTCGCTTGAACAAGACAGTGACATGGATGACGACGAGGTGAGACGTTCCATGGCTCGCCGGCGCAAATCCGAGAAGCCTGGCGATGTCATCCACTCCTGCCCCTCTTGCAGTAAAGAGTTCAAGCGTCCTTGTGACCTCACAAAGCACATGAAGACACACTCTCGTCCGTTCAAGTGCCCCGAGCCGAAGTGCAAGTACCATGACCAAGGCTGGCCAACCGAGAAAGAGCGTGACCGTCACGTCAATGACAAGCACTCTGCGGCTCCGCCTCAGTACAAGTGCCTCTATGCGGACTGCGCCTACGTATCCAAGCGTGAGTCTAATTGCAAGCAACACATGGAGAAGACTCATGGCTATGTTTACGTCCGCTCCAAGAGCAACGGCCGTTCAAAGAAGCCAACGGGTACAGCCCAAGCACCAAGCACTCCACTTACTCCTCTCATTCCTACACCTGGGTCCGGTGTCGCATCATCATCTAACACTCCGTCCACTGCTTTCGAGCCTTCGCCCGCTCTCCAAACATTGGAGTATGGTTATGGCAGCTACACTCCTGCTATGAGTGTCAAGGACTATGATTATGGGGCGTATCGTCGTGACTCAAACACGACTGCCGGTACCTACATGAGTGGGTCATCGTCGAACTATTCTCCTATGCAGCCGCAGCTTAGCTCCAATTCCATTTCGCCTCAGGAACCTACCATGAACAATGATCTGTTCCCTGGTACTGCATTCGGTAGCTACCACCAACAGCAACCTACTCCTGCGTTAAGTACTGGTTTCGACTTCAACATGACGTTCAATCCTGCGGCGTCCTCCAACCAGATTCCTCACTTATCTCCGGGTGCTCACAACCTTACTCTGCTGGATGAGGGCTTTGAAGACGACCTCAATTTTGGCAATTTTGGCTGCCCAAATACCGATTTTCAACTCTTCGATAATACAGCACCAACCGGGGATATGGATACCAACTGGTTCACCGACGATTTTAGCAACATGGGAGCTCAGCTCGAGGATTTCAGCCCTGACATGACATTTGAGGACCATCTTAACATCTAGATGGATACCTACCTCTCATGACTCAATGCCCTATCATTTCTTTTCTCCTCCACGTTTCATCGTGTCGAGGTTCCCATCTGTATATTAACAGCGTTTCAGCCATCTGCGGATGTTGCATATTTCTTTCTGTGATCGAACCGGTCACAGGTATCTACACCATTCCATCATGTACAGGAGAAGCGAAGCCGGCAACAGAATCCCGAAAACGCAGAAAAAACATGTGTTTTGCCTCCAGTATGTTCTCTCGCCGTCTGACGTATTGAGTTCGTCTTTTTTTCCTCCACCAGATTGCTTGCCCTGAATCTTTCTGCATACTGTTTTACGCCTGTTGCATGGGATGGAAGACGGGCAAATTGCTAAAGGGTCGTCGCTTCAGTGGTGGTGGGTGGAGGACTGTCATGTACATTTTTTCCAAGCGCACTGTGTGCCTGAACGAGGCAGGCCGGTATTTGGAGGGCTACAAGAGAGAGAGAGAGAGCTATTTCAGTCAGTGCCAATGACTTTGTTCTTTTTTTCTTCTTCTTCCAACGTTAGGTAGTAGAATAAAAACGGTTCACCGCTCCAACTAGCTAAAGAGAAGAACAATGTGCATTCTCTCCCTCTCCCCCAAAAAGGTGTTAGATTCGCGCGTTTCTTTGCATATCATATCACTCACTGCTTCACTCCACTCGGGTTATTGTTTTTGTGTGTAATTAGTCGCTGTCGATGTGTCCTGTCCCCTCTCTGCCTTTGTGCCTTTGTATCTCTCGCTTGCTGATGTACGTACGTACTTGCTTGCTTGTTTAATTACGTACTTGCTAACGTAGAAGAAGAAGAAACCTATGTCTTGACATATATACATACACACACACATACATACAATATACCATGCATGCATGCGCAGGCAAACACCGCTTTCGGCCCGACGAAGTCGCAGCCGGGACGGGGTGGGAAGGGTAATCAATGCCTTGACTCTGACTCTGACTCTGACTTCAACCCTGAATCAGTGACTCCTGAATCCATGACTCCAAGGCTACTTCCATCAAGCAAGTCTGATGTGACGTGATGCTTTATCAAGTGCAAATAGTAGCTAATCAAGGGTACTGCGCAAAAAAAAAAAAAACTCCAACTCCTATTTAGCTAGAGTGAGAGATTAAGTGCTGGGGAGTAAGTAAGTAAGTAAGTAATTGTGGAGTATAGTAGAGTAGAGGAGAGTAGAGGAGAGTAGAGGAGAGTAGAGGAGAGTAGAGGAGAGGAGAGGAGAGGAGAGGAGAGGAGAGTAGAGTAGAGTAGAGGAGTGAGTGAGTAAGGTGAGTGAGTGTGGCTTCCGCAGGTGTAGTATGGTGTGGTGTGGTGTGGGAGTGAGTGGAATGATGATTCATGCTGCGTGCGTCTGTCAGGTGCGCGGAGTGTTCTAGAGAGATTGGTATTAGTCTTTCCCAAGGTGGGCGGGCGTTCGCGGGTATAGAAAAGAGGGGGCCAGAATCATCAGTGAGTGACCCGGGCGAACCGTAGCACAGCAGCGTATACGCAAAAGTAGAGATAAAAAAACACAGAAACTTGGCTGGGAGAAACAGCCTTGCATTATAATTAACAGCGGGGTCAAGGTCAAGGCTCGAGGTCGAGGGTCATCGCAGACAAGTGCGTTGAGCTTTCGGCCAACTACCTAGTATAGACTACATATAATAATAATAATAATATTGTATAACTAGGTAGAGTAGTACTCTACAGGCCTATGCCTCCTCTAGTCTAAGCCACTATGTAAGAAGAAACCCCATAGGGAAAAACTTCCTTATGTCTATAACTACATCTCGTTGAACCTCTGTTTCGTCTTGAGTATACAGCCATAGGGTACGCCTATTAGCCTACAGCCTGTGTTACCTATAGACTACATATAAAGTAAAAATCAAGACACAGATTTTGCAGGCTTACAAATTTTTCTTGTGCAAATTTTTTCTCCTCGTCAAAATCTGCCATTATCACACAGGCTAGTGTGCGTGGTGTGTGTGTGTGTATACGATGAACTAGCAGCGTATCGCACAGAAGGGGAACAGAGAGCTACTACAAATAGCACAGTCTTGTGGTATCATCAGTGTAAAGAAAAAGGGAAAAAAGCTGAGCGGGATATATATGGCTGGAAGGAAACAGATCCGGCCGTTGGAGGTATGAGATGGACCAGGACTTAGGAAGATGGCTGTACAAGGGAAAGGAACCTCAAACTATCAGTGGCCGGCCATTGGTCGTTGGTGATATGGCTAGATACTGATGGAAGGTCAGCCCATTTTCTATTCCATGGGTCCTTGCAGCACTGCTTACTGTTCTTCTTACTTAGTACCAGTCTTAACGCCTTGGGATTCCGCCGTGGCTGCTCCGGTGAGCTCAGCAACTCGGGCCTTGATGCGAGCGACCCGGTGTTCGATTGTCTCCTCTCCACTGGTCTCGCCACCATCATCAGTCTTGCCAAATGACTGCTCCTCGCTGACACGAGCAGCGCGTTCGGCAGCATTCTTGCGGATCTGGGCCCACCTGTCCTGCGAAGGCGAGACCTTCCGGTGCAAGTCAAGCGATTTTTCTGACTGATTGTCCTCAGCCGTGGACAAAGGTTCTTTATTGTTGTCGGCAGGTGAAATTTGTGGCTCCTCAGCAGGAGTGGCAGGCTCTGCATGCCTTCCTTGCTGATAAGGTGAGTCTACAGAATCAGCATCGGCAGAATCATCGGCGATGAATGCGGGGACATCCTCAAGAGGTCCTTGGCTGAAATCATTAAGGGCTTTCTTGCTCGTGGCCGGCCCGTTTGCAACAGCATCGACGGCGGCGCTCTGGGGAGCAGCAGAACTCGACACGATAGCTGGTGCTGTAGCAACTGGGTCTGTTTCAAGCTCTGACTTATGTGATGGTTCTGGTATGGGTGAAATGACAGGCTCCTTAGGCACATCCTGTTCAGGGGCAGGTGAGCTTTCTTGCATAGTCGGCATCTGGGCGGCGGCTGGTTCCTTCTCCTTCTCCTGCTTATCTTTCTTTCCCATACCGAGCATCTTTTTGAATCCAGCGCTCGTATTTGTTTTTTTCAGCTTTTTAGGTGAGTCCTTCTTAGCGACGGGGCTGGCCGCAGGGCTTGGTGTGTCAACTTGCTGCGCCTGTTGTCGGTGCCAGGCCGCTGCTGCCGCCGCTGCCGCATTGTTCTTGGGTGGAGGTATTGGGCGGGAGAGCTCAGGACTCTCTGAACGCAGAGCAGGGTGTTGACGGAGATCGGGCTGCGAAGGGGAGACGAAAGCTTTTTCATCGGGAAGAGGGACGCTGGCTGCATGTGCTATTTCTGCACCATCAGCCTTTGTGGGCGTAACAGGAAACGGTGGATTTGACGAGACTTCTTTCCTCGAAATCCCTCCGGATGGAGAAGAGAAAGCCGCACCAGCAGCATCAGTAGTAGTAGGCGAGATTCGACCGTTGGAAAGGCTGTCTTGCTTGGCATCCTTCGCAATTGCAAGTTGCTCAACAGGCTTTCCAGTACCAGCTGTCTTATTACTAAGATACTTGGCTCGTACAGTGTCCTTGTCAAACTCCTTTGCCCACTTCATTGCCGGCGCGGCTTCGCTCATTATATTAGGCTGCAACGTCAAGACGCTGGCTGTTTTGTTTGATGCTTGATCGTCGCTACGCCCACGACGTTGAGCGCCTTCCGGGTTCGCTTTCTGCTTTTGGTCATGGGCAAGTTGTGCAGCAGCTTGCTGGATACGAGTATGCTGATCCGGCGTAATGCTCGTTTTGCTCATAGATGTGTCTGACTGACCCCGCTTGTATGGCTCCAGTTTGTTTTTGCCTGTTGACTTGCGACGGCCCAATCGGTTGCGAAAGCTAAATTTGCTCTTCTTTTCGGCAATATAGGCATCTTTCTCAGGCCTCGGGGACGCGCCCTTTATCTGTTCTTCAACCAGTAGCCATCTTGCGCCATGTATCTCGACCTCAATGAGAGCACATCGACCAAAGACTGCCTTTCTTGAAGCTGTTTCCTCTCCAGCTAAGCTAGTGATCCATACCCACCAGAACGTGTCATCAAGCTCGAAGCGACCAATGCTTGCAAGCTCACCGGGCTCGAGAGTGCTGTAGCCATTATTGACGTGAGATTGAGAGCTTCGTACACGTGCCGTCTCGCCAATCGGAGGAAGTTGCTTGTCCGGAGGCAATAGCACTGGACCTACCGTCTTCGTGGTAGTATCCTCAGAGAACCCGGTGGTCAGGAAGTCGGCCCAAGAGGGTGTCGTAGGTCTGCCGAAGTCGTTTGAGCGAGAACTTGGCTCGGTGCGCAACCCCGAAAACTCCTGGCTGGATGGCAGGGCGGAACCGTTGGCAGACTTGGCGTCGAGACTATCTGACGCCTGTCCAAAACCAGATCTCTGGAAGCTCGACCACGTTGAGTCTGAGGTTTTTTGCGCATCTGACTGATTTGTGGACGAGATCGCCTCCAGGACCCTGCGACACTCGTCTGTTAAGGCGCGAACTGGGTCGTCGTAGGTACTGAATTGCTGTAGGGCGACGTCTTCGTCTCGATATTCGAAATTGGCGGTTCGCCGAAGCAGTGCGAATGGTGTCGGAGATACTGAATCCACAATCATGACTACCTTTGGTGTTGTAGAGTGCATGAGCGTAGGTGCTTGTGGTGGATACTCTGTCTGAGACAATAGAGCCTGTAAAGATCGAGGTAAGGGCGAAATGCCGCTCAAGCCAGGCTGGATCTCCGGCGAGAGAGACCTCAGATACGCGAAGAAGAGATGACTGCAGGCATTTGCGGCACTTGATGTGTTAGTCTAGCTTTTGCGTTCTAGCATTTTGACTCACTTCGACCATGAGCTGTAGCCTCCATCAAAGCCCTTACCACCGTCGCTAAGCTCGAAGGCCCACCAGCCTGCTAGGCGAGAGAGTTTGCGTCCTCCAAGACCATTTGTCTTCCCACGGGCCGCGACGGCAGCAAGGAGATCGAAGAAGTCGAAAATAATTTTCTTTCTCGCTTCATCTTCAACGGAGATTGGAATGAATGTATCGAAAGCGTGGACAGCCATGTTGGAATCTTGTTCTTGTTAGAGGCATGTCTATGCATTTCTTCAGGATACGTACCTTGTTCGCCAATGCGAAATAGCTCGTAAGTCTCCCAGGTAACGACACCTCCTGGAAGCCTGCTCCAGCACCATTTTATGATACTGACGAGGACCTGATCTCGTTGGCGAGGGCACTGATATTCAAGGACTGTTCAACATACCATAGGCTCTGTCAGTAGCAACTCATGAGATAAATTGGCTCCTGAATAGCCAGCCGTGTTCTCGTATCTGGCCTTGAAGAAATGGCATATGAAGTTGCGCGCGGAAGTCGTGGTGGAGACTTCAGACTCGGGACGAAAAGGCAATAAGAAGAATGGAGCATCCAGGTCTATGTGCGACTCAATTAGCAGCGTTGCAAAGTGTGTATCGTGCATCCAAATACGCACCCCTTGACTTCATCTCCTGTGTAGCCAGGTGTATCAATTCATGGATCTCCGTAGCATTGACTGTCGCCCTTTCCCAAGACTCTTGCCATGGCGGATACTGCTGGACAGTGGTAGGAGCTTGCGCAGCATTGAGCTTGCCTTTAGAAGCTTTCGTGCCATCCTTTTTGAACAAGCTGCCAAAGAAAGGCATGTCTAGAGCTCCGTGAAGTTTTGGGTATGTGAAAAGGCACTGATGTGTCTACCTTCGACCAGAGGCCGGACAGACAAGGTATAGGTGAGACGAATGCGCGAATGCGCTCGTAGTCGATCGGAGGTTGGCGGGTCGTTCAGGCAATCTAGAATGGCTGCTATGGAAAAGTCTGTATGAGTTTTACGGTTCCGGCAATACATGGAAGAGGTATTTTGGGCGTAGCGTCTATGTAGACTACCAAGGGATGAGAACGTACAATCAACTGCGAGAGTGAGGCTGTCTACAGAACGGGGTAGCGAAGGCTGGATAGGTAGAAGATAGCTGACCCCTGGAAGGGAGTAGTGTGGCTTGAGAGGGGATAGCCGGCGCGTCGACGTCGCGTTGTGCAGGATCTCGCGATACTAGGTTTCCTCCAAGAGGTCGACAGAAGTCAAACTAAGGTCGCCCTGGGTCGGCAACGAGAGCACCAGGATGCGTATTGATGAGCAGAGAAGAGGAGGGCAAGATAGAGAATGGTCCGAGAGCTGGACGGGAGAGCAACATGAACTTTTTCCAGGAGGTTATTTCATTTCAGGCGTTGTGCCTGGCCGCGCCAAGCCCCCGTCATGCAGCGTCGGTCAAGCATTCCATTGGCCATTCGCATGCCACGCTGCCTCTGCCACCTACACTCGATGCACCAACTCTGCACCACATAAACACATTTCCTGTTTCTTCTTGATTGCTTTCTTTGACGTTACTGTATTCTTTGCAACGCTTTGCTGCCGTGACTCAACGTCTCGAGGTCCCTGAGAAGGTAGATTCTCCTCGTCCTCCTCCGTATCCTCCTCCTATTCCCCATTTGCTTGTGCTGTAGAAATCAAATTGCCACGAGTGCACGCGGCCGGTCATTGAATACTAAGGCGGTCCGTAGGTACTGCGCAGTCGGCCAGGAGCGCAGATCATAACGAACAAGACATGAATGGGATCAAGCCACCAGCTAGACGATTTAGCGTAACGACTCTCATTGGAGACTTGCCATCCCGATTCCCTGTCCTTTGTCCGAGGAATTATAGAAAAGGGGTCGGATGGCCGAATCACAAGTGGCATAGTGCTCTATCTCACGTGTTTTCAATCATGTGCATGCGACTACGGATGACAAGAGCAGTACCTGAACATTAGTATATCTAGTGAGAAAAAGAATTTGATATACTAAATTCTTTCTTCCTGCCCGACATCAGTATGTGGTACTCCCCTGACGACCTTACACGATGGCCGCTGGCGAGGGAGTGGTCACGACGAGTACTGTAATGCAGTGCCCAAGAGCATCTAGATCTTGCTTAGCGAACGTGCTCCGATTGGACTCCCAATGCTTCGCGGAACATCTTATGATACACCAGACCGTCTATCAGTTCTCGGGACTAAAATATCGTTTTTGCGCAACGGCGAAAACTGGAGCCACGATTGGCTGCACTCCCTCTATCGTTCCGTCCGGCGATAACACGACTATCATTCGCTTAGCCCTAACTACAGTTCATTTATTGCATGTTATGACAAGAGCCAACAACTCGTATTCTACGCAAGTTCACTGGTTAGAGCCATGTGTCGAGCCATTACAACGCCGCACAGTGTGAGTTGAGTGGCACGCCGCGTGTATCCGCGTTACCTCATACAAAACATATTGCTCAGGCTCTTGGGAACATCCGACTTCGATGTCCCTGGACTCGCATGCCGTGTAGAGGATCTGACGCTACTGATAGAAGACATGCTAGTCTGGAGACTGATCTTCGGTAACTGGAACAGGTCTTCAAAGTCAACATGTCATCCATGTGTCATCGGCGCATTCGGATCTGATAATATCAAATTTCCATAACGACGGATAGGTCGACTAAACTTTCAAGGCTATGCTGAAGTCCACATCATTTATTATGACTGGAAGGGAGGGATTGGCCTGGAAAAAGAAGGACAACAGCAGAAACGCGACCAGGTGCGACTCAAAGTTGCATGTTTGGGTAATACTGCTGCGGACCGTCATCATTAATCAGAATGCGGCACGCTGGCTCACTTTATCGCACAACCATGCAGCCACTGTCCATTTCGCCGACGTGGATTGACAAACCCAAATGGGATTCAAGTAGATAGTCCATGCCTTGACGGCCTCCCAGGTTTTGATGAGGATGCGATTGCAAGATATGACGCCACCGCGAGGGCTAACACACTGACGAGGCCATGAGACGTGAGCAGAGAGTCTTTATAAAAGAAAGTCAGATCCATGTCATCGGGGCATTGAGGCAGGCAGACAGATAAGGATGCTTGCTGCCTGGTGAGCTTCACATGTCAAGGACAGCTAGATGTCTAGCTGTGACCAAGGTTCGAGGAAGAGAGAATGACAGACCTGGCTTCATGGTGGGGCATTTGAAACAATAGCTTTCTCAAGTGGTTCTTCCGGGGCTGCTACTCTTCCGTCATACAAAGACATTGAGCCAAGGCCAAGCGTATTGTTTGAGAATTCATAAGCTTCATCTTTTTGTGGGAATGCTGAGTGCACTTCGCCCGCCAGCCGCGGTAGTTGCGCCTCCACCATCAGTAACCGTATTATACTGGCATTTTGCATAGCCCCTCATGTGCCGCAAGGACTATGACCGTCTAGGTCAGAGGGGTAGTTCCCGTACTCAAAGGTCGAATCAAATGCTCAAACTTGCCATGTGGATAACTATGACTTCAAGAAGGCAGAGCCTCCAGAACGGATACCGTCCGTGACATTCCTTGACATGTTTCTTGTTTACATTCCCGGTTGTTATTTTTGGAAGCGGGTGCCGCGGGGCCTCACGGGCGCTTAGGCATTAGCTAAGACTGGCCATACCCAGTGGGCATCATGGTTCAATCAACATTTTCATAAGACGTATTTTACAGATCAAGACAGCAGACATTTAGAGGGATCACGATCTTCTGTTATCCTTATATTTAGCCTTGTGATGCCTATCATTGCCCAGTACTGAATGAAAAAATAAGTTCTACCGCGATAGCAATGCGGTTCTTGTGCTTCTATCGTGATTAGATGGAATTCACCACTCAGATGGATCTAGCTATTATCGAATTCTACCAGTCTACCTTACCTTTTGGCCCTATCAGATCGAGGTCGTGTACGCCCTCACATTCATGGTTGTTGCACAGGCCAAAGTCGATCAACAATCGCTCAAGTGGTGACATGCGGCGGGACCGCAGTCGATTGAACGTGCACGCGATATGCAGTCCTATTAACAAAGTCAACAGCTCTTGGAGGCATGGATCGAAGATAATTACAATACATGTCGAATTTTCTACGCCCTTTGTAACTGGGCTTCCCGCTGACCGAGGTATCGCAACGCCCGCAGCCATGACTATATGGTTGAGGCTGTGACCTCGTAAGCAAAAACGACTGTACATTGTCGGTCGCATGGTAGCCTTGTATATACTTCACAGCCTGCACAGCCCTACAGAAGGGGGCGATGTGTATGGATATGGATGAAACCAACAAATTGTGGCACCGCTTGCCATTGTATTACATGGGTGATCGAATCATCTTCTATCAGGGGCCTCTATGCTGATTCGTGAGCTGCTTGGGAACTTGACACTCTCTTGTGTGTGTACTACTGTGTGCCCGTCAGCATTCTGACATGCTGGGGTCGGGGTCCTCATGTCACACCACACTTTGGTCATTGGCTTGAGCAGTGTGAACGGGCTGTTATTGGAGGAACCAATGTCGCCGGTCTATATCTCCGGTGACGGTAAGGATGTAGGTACCTGCGTTGCTTGAAAGCATCAAGCAACATCCATGGATGACGATGCTCGTGCCTTAGCGACGCAAGTCCGCTACCATACGAGGACATGCAGGATGTTATCCTGTTGCTGGACATAGACGGCAGACATCATTTGGTGAGGACTCCTCCCAGCGGATGATTTCGCAAGGTCTCAATTAGCAGCGCAACATGCAGCGAGCGATCGATGCCTAGGACACATACATACTGGTCCAAGCAGGCGGGGAAGCGCATTGCACTTGCGCAGCCCGTAGTATACGGCAGAGAAACAGCTATGCTATAGCAGCCAAACGAGAAACAGGCAGTCATGATGCATCCATCCCACGAGAGCGATAGTAATTAGTCTGGTCTCTTGCTGGTGCATAGAATGTTGGAAGCCTGCGGCTTGAACCGAATGGCTGGTAGTGGTGAGCATATACCCTAAAATAGAACACATGGGGCCTCTACACCAACAATATATCAGCTAAATCAGCCGGAAACGACATAGTCCGTGTCATCATGGCCAATGAGATAATAGGACGTGGGTGAAAAAGCGGCGCATGGAGCGTTTTGGCGAGACGTCTTGGCTGCGGCAGTAGGTTCGAACGGCTACGTGAGAAAGCAGGCTAGGAGTCTAGGACTGTGATCCAAGGGCTGTTGTAATCAGTGGAATACTGGGGCCAAGTTCCGCTGCCTTTGGCTTGATAAACCGCCGCTTCCCTCGTCTTCTAATTTTAGGTCCTCTCACTCCCACACACACACACATACACACTCCACGATTACCGCTCCACAACACCACACATTACTTTCACGTACCTTTTCTGCGCTCGTCTTCAGCCTTTTCGTCCCAGCTACTCAAGAGCCTCATCTCCATCTTGTTGTTCCCTTTCGCCTGGTTCTCTCACTACTTTATCCTCCAGCGCGCACCTGGACTTGCATAGCTCTCTGCACACGTCGCGCATAACCCATCTTCTCCGACGCGCAGCACCCGCATTCACACCTTAACATAATCTCTGCCCCGTGCAGCATCCTTCGATCGTCCAGATCAGACACACAGCTACCAATGCAATAGCAACTTACTCACTGTCACTATGGGTCGCAGAAAGATTGAGATCAAAGCCATCAAGGATGACAGAAATCGTTCTGTGTAAGTGATATCGCCGTCTTGCTACCTCAATCGCACCCACCACTAACGCAACACAGAACGTTTCTCAAGCGCAAAGGCGGTCTTTTCAAAAAAGCGCATGAACTCTCTGTACTCTGTTCTGTCGATGTTGCAGTGATCATCTTCGGTCATAACAAGAAGCTCTACGAGTTTTCCTCTGGTGATATCAACGACACCATTGGTCGTTACCAATATGTACGTTCAATCTGCTTTGGCTCAATCACACAAGGCTAATTAGAACAGTATGGCGGTGCTCATGAGCATAAGGGACCGGAAGATTTCATGGGCAAGGGCGATGACGATGACGATATCGATGAAGAAGGCGGAGGCAGCCCTCTACCGGGCTCACATTCCCCGCCTGAGAATTCCATGATGCCTCAACACCTTCAGCACCAACCACAATTCCAACATATCAGGCACACGACCCCATCTGCTTCTCCGCCGATGCCCAACGGAGTCCCTTTCCACCACCGGGGTGTTTCCCCGCAGCCGCATGGCGTTTCGCGTCCCAACTCTCGAACAGCTCATGTGCGGCGAAACTCGAATCTCGCCCCTCCCCACCATCAGTCGCAGCCTCCCCCACCACCAAATAACTATGCATATATGCCAAACCCGCCTTTCTATAACCCACAGGCACAACAACAAGGCATGCCACCCAAGCCGCCAGCTCCTCCACAGCCACCACAGTTTCAATACACACATCCTCCTCCACAGCAGCATTCACAAGTGCAGTATCTTCAACAACAAGAACAGCGACGACAGTCAATGCCGCCAGTCTTTTCACAGGCGCAGGACCGGGCTGCGCCACCTCCAGCTCCTCAAGCACACATGGGACAGCCAGGCCAGCAGCAGCAGCAGCAGCAGCAGCAACAACAACACCAACAACAGCAGCAGCAGCAACAACAACAGCAGCAGCAGCAGCAGCAGCAACAACAACAACAGCAGCATCACAACCAACCCCAGAACCAGCATCACAATCAGCCTTCACCACCTCAACCAGAACAAAATTTTCAGAGTCCTCCAATTCCGCAGCCCAAGGCGCTCCCAGCTTCGGCAAAGAAACATAGCATATTTACGCCCATTGATGACAGCAATTCTGTCTTAGCAACACATTGGGGCAGAACCACATCGTCTGCTGAACTGACGCGAAGTGAGATAAAGGTCGAACCAAATAGATCTCAATCCATAGACGTGGGACACGTATCTCGGCAGCAGCCTCCACCGCCCGCCCCTTCGCACAAGCATCAGGACCAAAAAGTCCTTGCATCGCCAGGACTAGCATCGCGGCAGCTGCCTCCCCAACCACAGCGAACATCATCTGCGTCATCAGCTCCTAACGTCGGGCCGCCTTCTCGTGCCAACAGCATGACAAACGGGCCCCCACGTCCAAGGCTCAAAGTACAGATACCTAGCGAGCAGTCTGATGCGGGCAGTGCCACTGCCGACTCTTCGCCTAAAGACACTGGAACAACGGGAGCAACTCCTGCAAGAGCAAACACCGAGACCTCTCACTCGTCAGGAGTTGTGCTACCACCACCTTCTCCAAGTGCAAGCGCGCTCCTCAGTGCAGGTGCCTCGGGGCCTCCAAATCCGTTCGCGCGTCCACATCCTCCAGGTGGATTCAGCAATAGAGATAACATGGAAACGCCTATCTCAGCACTGCCCAGTCGTTTCGTAGAAAACAATCTTCTGCCATCTCCGTCAAGCTTCTACCCGGAGTGGGGCTTCGGACGCGAGAACAACATGCTACCAAGCCCACTAGCATTCCCGACTCCAGTCGTGACTAATGGGCCAAGTTTCCGCGACGAAGATGAACGAAAGCGGAAGACATCTGACGCCGGCGATGTGTCTCAGGCCAAGCGTATCAAGGCCTGATCTGTTTGACAGGGTGGCTCTTCACTACGCACGTGCAACATCGTTACGACCTGTGGTATTACAGCGCAACCAAAGAGTTCTACGACCTCTCATAGTTTTGGAGTTTTTTTGGCGCATCTTTGTATCACTACATTTTGCGGTTTTATGCTCGATACCTTTTCTCGCTCTATCTTATTTGGAGATACCAACATCGTCACGTTCCAAGAGGGCGGCTTGGGGAAGTAACTCTCTATGGGAGGACTCTGAGATCAGAGTGTGATTTCAAGAGGTTGCAGCGTATCCCTTGAAGATGGACTAGGACTTTCATCGAATGCTCTGTGACAGTAGAAGAAGGTATATAGGATCAGTAAAACACAGTAGCATGATTCTGGAGCGAGCAAATATCGTACAATCGTGGCCTCCTTAGGTCGTTTGACCTTGATCTTGTGACATTTGCGACACTATTTATGTAACATTAAGTGACACTGACGCAGTAGAAGGCTTCACAGGGCTCGAATTGGAGCATACCGAGTGCATTCGCGAACACCTCACCTGCACGCACTCAGGGCGCCAAGAATAGTAGAGTATTGCGTCACAGTTTGCAGCTACCTCTCCTTTCCTTAAATTAGTAGGTTGGCTGTAGGAACTATTACGACTAGGTGCCCCACTATCTATAACGTTAAAACCATCCGGATAGCGGCCCAATCCTCGATCAGCGCGCGCGACCTACGAGTTCTCGCGACCTTCTCCTGTTTGGTTGTTTACCTCACAAAGACACATTCATTTACTTAGGTTCTGCGCTTGCCGACAGTCGTACATGTTTCACTGTCGCACGTAAACTAGTTTGGTGCAGTGTCATTTGCAGCGACCTCTCACCAAGGACCACCACACCTGTACCGCGGCCCCTCTTCATCGACAGCCTCTCAGCCGCACAAGGTGACTGAGCCTCAAGGTCGCCGTGACAATTACTTGAAGATCACAATCCCATCTCTACTCGTCTCCATAACTCTTCCCCTCTATCATTTGTCCCGTATCACTACTCTCCGTGCCTTGTCGGGTCAAACCAGCCGTCAGTCCGTGAAGATGGCATACAACAAAGGATACAATCCAGATGCTTTACCTGCACACGCGGAGCCCGAGCAGGTAAGCTGGCTCAACAAGATATCCGGTCCTATCTTCGGGCATTCCTGTAGTTTGTAAGCTTACACCAGGCTATTTAGGCAGCTCAAATGCTCTCCCAAACCCCTTCGTCGTCATCTCGTCCTCCGCCGCGTACGACCTCTGCGCGGCCAGATTACAACAAGCCTCCCCCACCGACACCCAACAACATGCGCCACGACGACCGGTATAGGCTTCCTTCACAACAGACATATAACAGTGCAGGTGGGGGTCACCTTGACCAACATTTTTCGGGGAGATATGACTCTAGACCTCATCCTCACCAAGACCCTTACAGAGATCCGTATCACAGCCATAATATAGGAAGTCCGCCTCCGCCCTCCAACTATGGGCGTGGTCCGCCGCCGCAACAGCACAACCGGCCCCCTGCTAGGCCTCCAGCGACACCTGCTCCACCGAAAGATGGAAATGATAGGGAAGCGCTGTGGAGGCTGTTCGGGGCTGTCGACAAAGATCGTATGTGCTCAGCTCGTTCCAACGGTACTCCGTCAAACAGAACCCCATGGCTGACAGTTCGCAGGAAGCGGTCAACTAGATGAGCAAGAGCTCCGTGCTGCACTTGTTAATGGTGACTGGTCTGCTTTTGATTCTCACACAGTCAAGATGATGATTCGAATGTTTGATACAGACAGATCAGGGTCGATCAGCTTCGAAGAGTTTTGTGGGCTATGGGGCTTCCTGAACGCCTGGCGCGGGTTGTTCGATCGTTTCGACCTTGACCACTCAGGCAACATCTCATACAATGAATTTAGCGACGCGTTGGTCGCGTTTGGCTACCGTTTGTCGCCACAATTCGTCTCCTTGCTGTTCCGCACCTACGACCGTCGTGGGGAGAATGCCATTGGATTCGATCTGTTTGTACAGGCATGCATTAGCTTGAAGCGCATGACGGATGTGTTCAAGAAGTACGACGAGGACCGCGATGGATATATTACGTTGAGCTTGTAAGGTTACCTGATGTTTTGGTTCAGGAATTTTGCTGACTAACATGTCCTGAAGCGAGGAATTCCTGACAGGTGCGCAGGCGCTCTTCTTGTTCAACAGCATCTCCCCGGAAACTGATACAGGGCTGTACTAGAAATCATTCGTCAACGTTAACACACATAGTCAAAGTTACGGCTCCCCAGTGGCCTGCTTTCGCTGTGGTCCACACCTAAATATGTCAGCATGCAAATGCGCCCGACGATATTTACTAGCGTCTCGATTGCAGCCAGGGAAAATCCACGAGGAAGGAGTAAGAGTGGGACTACAGCCATCATATAGCAGAGTCGAAACATTAGGATATTCATGACCTCAGTAACGTCAAGTTTGGCAACTATTTTTGACCAGTCAAAACATCTGGGACAACTGAGTAGCTATGTGGGTATAGTATGTATGTGACGCGGTATAGTGCGGAACAGGGGATTTCGGCTAGATTTTCATGGATATAGATACCCGTACGATTGAAATGGATATATGACGACTTGATGTAAGCCAGTGGCCCAAGACGGAGATTCATGAGTTTTCATATTGAAATTTCAACACCAGTAGGCTACTTTTTGACTTCGAAGATATGTGGGTAAGCCTCTTAGGACTACACCTTTTCTGCTATCCCATCCAATTTTCCCGACTGCCTCTTCGTCTCCTCCTTACGTATCCTTCTCGCTTCATCCGCCTCCTTCTTCCTCTCGACTTCACCCTCCAGTCCCTGCTTCAACTCCTTATGCTCCCTTCTCAATTGGTTCTTCCTGATGAACAAGCCTGAAACCAGCCCAACAAATGCAATCACTGTGTACATAATCCACATCTTACTCAGACTAGCCGCAAACGCCGTACGGACGACATCACGCTGTACCTCTGGCAGTGCATTTGCCACCCCAACATTGGCAACAGCGTTGGCGCCGCTGAGCTGCGCGGCAGTCCGACCACCCACAGCCGCGGTAAGTTCGGCCGTATGCGACTCCATGACATTCTGGAAGACGACAGTGCCAATGACGACAGAGATCGCGGTGCCAAGATTGCGCGTGAAGCCGAACGTCGCCGTTGCACTGGCAATGTCACGCGGTGAGATGCCTGACTGTAGTGCGATCAGGGGGCTCTGGAAGTTTGGTCCGACGCCGATGCCGGCGACGGCCTGGTAGAGGATGATTTTGGCCCATGAGGAGGTTGGGGTCAGGTCGATGAAGAGGCCGGTGCCGAGGGTCATGAGCGCCATGCCGGCCCAGATGGGCGGGAGGTAGAGGCCCGTTTTCCGGATCAGGACGCCTACGCCGGCGGAGGCGAATGAGAGGGCGAGGACGGTGGGGAGGTAGTAGACGCCGGAGAGGATTGGGGTTGCGCCGAGGACGACCTGGAAGTAGAGGGGGAGGAAGTAGGAGGCGGCGACGAAGTTTGCGCCGTGGCAGAAGCAGACGCCCAGGGCGGCGAGGTTGGAGCGGTGTTGGAAGATGCGGAGCGGGATTATGGGGTACTTGGCGAGCTTCCATTCGTTTAGGAAGAAGATGAAGATGGTGAATGCGCCGAAGACGATCAGGCAGAGGACCGTGGCTGATTTCCATGGGTGGGTGATGCCTCCGAATTCGAGTCCGAGGAGGAACATTACGGTCCCGCCGGTGATGAGGAGCGCTCCGAGCCAGTCGATGGCTTTGATGCCTTCCCAGAGCGGAGTTCTGGGGTTGTGTAGGTCCAGAAAGAAGAAGATGATAACGAATGCGATTCCGTCCAGTGGGAGATTGATGTAGAAACACCATCTCCAGGTTACGAATTGCGAGAAAGCACCTCCCATGATCGGACCCAAGGCAGAGGCAATGGCCCAGACGCCTCCGATGATTCCGTAATACGCACTGCGCTTGCGCATGCTGAAGAGATCCCCAATGCAGATGTTTACCAGGATTACCAATCCACCTCCGCCAACGCCTTGGATGGCGCGAGCAACAATGAGCATGCCAATGTTGACCGCAACCCCGGCAAGCAGCGATCCTATGAAGAAAACAACGTTGGCGATCAGTAGAACAGGTTTCCGGCCCCAAATGTCCGAGAACTTGCCCCACAACGGAGTCGAGGCAGCATTGCCTAGGAGGTATGCAGAGCCGATCCAGGTATAGCCAGCCGTGGAGCCGAAATGCTCGGATATCGAGGGCAAGGCGGTTGTGATAATGGTGACGTCTATGGCAGCAAGGAACACTGCGATCTGAAAAAAAAAAACTGTCAGTCTGTAGTTGCTTCGTTTTCGCGAAGAATCAGCGTACGCCCAGTGCCAGCATGATTATAGCTGTCGTCCCCTTACTTCTCTGTGGCTCCTCGTCGTCGTTGGTTGCAACAGTATCGGCCTCATTCTTCGCCTGAGTCATGCCTATCCGCTCTTTTACCATGCCTCCATCGTCTTGATGGCTTTGCTGGAGCGGAGGTTCTGGAGTGCCAGCAGCACTTGAAGTGCTCTGCGTTCCATCTTCAACTCTCTTCACCGAATCGGCATTTTGCGAGTGGTCGTCCTCGGTGTGGACCATGTCGGAAAAGTTAGTAGAACCGCTGACCGGGTGGCGGTAAAGCAGAAGATCAAGCCGAGTCGTGTTTGTCAAGTATGAGAGTCCAAATATGCCATGGCAGATGTGTAGAAAAAAATCCGATCTAAACCGTCATACAGAATGCTATAACACATCGGCGCCTGGTTGGCGATCGACGTTCTGATTCCCATGACATACACCGCAAAGCCCGCAACGGCGTAATGGATTGATTGCTGCATTTCGGCATATCGGGCTCTGCGTTGACCGAGGCGACAAGAACGAGATCCTCATTGGTTCTATTTGCCCGCGTGGCTTTTCAGCCCTAGATATCAATGACTGCCAGTGATGTGGGGACCGCACACTAATGTGGAGATGCGGGTGGGACTTTGCGAGGGCGACAGCCGTTGAAGTGCGTGCAAATAAATCGGCTGAAAAAGCAGACAACAAGCCATTAATGTGCTATATATAGTTTGCATTCCATCATACCACTGGCTTGGCCTTGGACCCTCTCCTAACCTACCTGGCCAGCCTATACGCCACATCCGTGCGCTGGCTGCCTTGTTGTACTTCCATATCGATATAATTAGGAAAGTTTCTCTCTACTAAAGAGCTGCCTCAATCCATTGATACACTGGCTTCGCTATTATGCATCTAATGACAAGGTAGCTTTGCTCGACCTCTAATATCTTTTCTCAGGCATATTTTCTCCCAGAACACCATCGTTCACAATGAAAATCTTCTGGGCATTTATACGATATGGTATTGTTATCACCATCTAATGCTACACTTGGTACGCTGGAGGGTTCGTGACCCAGCCAATGGGCCTGCTGCAATGCCACTGCAAACTTTAGCAAAGATGTCGGGCAAAGAATCACTTCACTCACCGTATCGGACTTCGCAAACCCATTCGCGCCTTGTTTTTGATTGATCGAAGCGTATACCGACCAACCTCCTACATTCAACTCTGACATCAACCGCAGCAGAATCGTTTGTGCCATCACGCCCTGGTCCAGACCAACCGCCAGCCACGGCAGCCCCTTGAATCTCAACTCATAAACTCTCGCATCCTCCTTGTACAGCCCCTGACTCCGCAACCCCAACACACTCATCGCATACGTCACCCCTTTCACAAAGTCACTCGGCCCATCAATAATGCGCACGCGATCATTACAGCTAAACGCGACACTCATCCACTCCACACGCGCGGCCTGCGGTCGGTAAGCGAAGATCAAGCTGTCCTTGTCTTGCGGTTGTCTTCCGACATTGACGGCCGTGTCGAGGATCCAGCCGCGATCATACAATGCCGCTAGCACAGCACGCATCATGCGTCGCACCGTGATGCTGTTCTTCCCCGGCGCAATCCACGGTGTACCGTGGAGACCAAACTCCATACTCCCTTCGTGCATGCGCTGCACGTTCAGGCCGGGCGGCCAGTGATACAGGATCGTGTCACGCACCAACGAGGTTTCGCCCGGGGGGAAGTCGAGCAGGCGGAGGCGGTCGTGCATGTGCAGGGTCATCAGAGCGAACTTTGTGCGGCGTGGAGCGCCGGGTGCGGCGGTGGCTTCGGACGAGGTGGGTGACATGGTATGCGCAGAAGTTGCGTGTAGTGGTGTTGGGACATATTGGGATTCGGAATCGGCGTAGTCGTCGGCGGAGTATGCGATGCGGGATGTTGTTGCTGGTGTATATGCTTCCGGGGACGTCCGGTCTGGAGTGTAGAGCTCGGGTTCGCTAGGAGCGGCAACTTCTTTTCCTTCGTCGTAGCCCATGCTTGTAGTGAGAAGCGGTAGAGCTGAGTAGGTTCAAGTAGAGTTTGAGAAGGAAGTCTGCTGGTCGTGGCTGGTCGAATAGATGTGGGTGTTATAAGATTGAGCGCCAGACGGGGGCATCGACGTAGATGTACATGCTGTCGAGGAATCCGTCTTTGGGATGCCCATCACTAGCTTTACATCCGCATCTCATGGCTTGACTGCGCCTTTCCAATTGAGGCCCTAGGCTTCCTGTTTCCGCGAATCAAATACCATTTGAGCGTGTCGGGACTGGTGTAAGCAGTCGTCTACGTTGCGCCTATTCCAGTGACGGTACACATAAATAGCTTATTGCCAGCCTGTTCCATCTAGGCAGTGCTCATGACGCGGTCTATTGTGTTGATGTTACGGGGTAAGAGTTGGGGGCTGGGTGTCGCGGGGGAATACTAGCCCGTCACGGCCGTACAAAATGGCTCAGCCGTGTTAATTAAGCTTCTTCCGGTGTAGTGAGCTGGACTCCTCGTGTGTAGACGCGTGGATAAGAACCTGCCAACAGTTCGTGTGCTATGCTAGATCGAGGTCTTTCATCTCGGAGCTGAACTTAATGAACCCGCGTCATCTGGTCGTCAATAGCGACAAGGGTGCGAAGGCACACAGAAACCTTGCCTAAACATATCACAACCTTGAGATCACATAGCAACATTCCATAACTCATGAGTTCACGCTTCGAACGAGCAATGGTTCAAAGCATCTTGTAGGTCTTTTTTTATGTCACGGACACATGGGACATTTTACGACACAAGGGACGACCATGTAAGTCTGAACCAGAGCGACTGATGAACTTCCTAACTTGCCGATAAAGGTGTCAACCTCGTACATTCATTAGTTCTCTTGTCTACAATGCTACTCTCGAATTATGCAACAGCTGCTAGGCTAACCCTCTCTTGTTCCTATACCTTTGGCTGTACGTATTCAACAGCAGCCGACGTTGCTCTTGAGTCCTTAACATGAATCCGTTTTTTCATACGCAGATTCGCCGTAGTGGTCGCAGTCACATCAGAAGCTTCCTCCGCCAGCAAGTTTCCAGAGGCGTCGTGTGTCCTGTCATATTCGGCAAGGGCATGGTTTGGTATCTTCAACAATCGGGCTGTGACAGATCCGTCGCCTTCCATAACAAATGTCTCCGTCCTGATGGAGTAGTCGCGAAGCCTAGGCAGTAATTCCAACCAGAAGAAATAGTACACACCACAACCGACCATGAGGCAAAGGCCAACGACACAGTACGTCGCATACCAGAACGAAACGTCACCACCCTTAGAACCACCTTTCGGGGGATACCACGGCATGATCAAGACGAAGACGCACACGGCAATCGAGAGCGTGATCGCCACATGCCAAGCTTCAAATTGAGCTTTGGGGAGACCCTGTTGCTTGCGTCGATAGCGGATGATGTAGATACCGATAAACATCAGCGCCAAGAAGATAGAATCAGGATATGATCTGAGATCAACCAAGAAATTGAATGCATCGCCAAAAGGAAGTGCCAGAATAACTATCGAGGTCGTGGTCCATTTGAGAAGGATTGGAGCAAGTGGAGTCCCGAACGGCTTTGTAGATACCCAGACACCAGGCCACGGAATAAGTCCTTGCCGTGCAACTTCTCGAATCTGTCTAGTAGTGCCAATTATAACAGCCATGATATTACCAGCTGCACTGATGGCGACCAGAGCAGGTAGCACGCGTCCGGCCTTTCCGAATACTGCTTCGAAGAACAAGGCTGCTGTAAGCTCTCCAGAATCGCGGATGACTTCTTTCGGTACTGCGGCAAAGTATGCGACGTTTGCAAGAACATAGAGTACGACTACGATAAGAAGGGATATTGGGGTATGTATCTTGAGGCTCCTCATCGGGTTCTTATTGACATTAGCACTGTAGGGTAGGTCAACGAGCATGACAACATACCTTGATTTCCGAAACTACGTTGAATGCATTAGCATATCCCGAATAAGCAAAATTGATCTTCACTAATGAAGTTGCAACCGCGTTGCCGTTCGAGGTTGTTCCTTCGAAAGCATTTCGAAAGTTCGCATATGGATCTTTGACCCGTGTGCCTCCTCCCAAAACCACAAACCCTGTAATGACCACGAAAAGCAGTATGATAAGCTTGACGATCGAAATCAAGTTCATGATTCTCATTGACCATTTTGTGGAGATTAGACAGAGGAAGGCTAGGACAGAATATGATGCCAGTGCGAGCCCTTTGTTCTCCCATTCAGTTGCTGTATGACCGGCGGCACGATAGATATATCTTGCGAGAACTAGGTTGAAAGAGCATTAGTTCTGAAGATCGTTTATGACAGTCAAATCCGGTCCTTACCGATTGCGTTGCTACTTGAAAAGGAGAAAGCAACGGTAAAGAATGCGAAGGTTGCAGGGAAGAGAAAGCGCGGCTTTGGAAATGCTTGTTCCAGATACACAACCTACAGCCGGTCAGCGAGGAAAGAGTAAAAGGTAGGAAACATACCAATGCCCCACTACGGTTTGGGAATAGGGCTGTGTATTCGAGATATATCGACAATGCCGCTATCCGTCCGTCATGAATTAATGGCAATCTCAATATGTTTAGGCTCGTCAAGAACATACCCGCTGAAATGATGCCTCCAATAACCCAATATAAGAGACTCAAGCCAACAGATCCGAGCCCGGCAAGAATAGAGCCAGCTGTTTCCAGGTCAGTGGCCCATGCCGTGGATGTATTTCTTCCATATGAACTTACGAGTACTGAAGATACCAGTCCCAATCATTTGACTTATATTCAAACATATAATGCCAACCCATCCGACATGATACCCAAGCGGACTGGCCTGTTCAACAGGGGCTCCGGTCTTATCCTGGAAAATTTCGACGCCGTCCACGAAGATGTGGTCTCCAACCTGTTCATTCGCCCCGCGAACCTCGCTGAGGTCTACATCGCTGTTCGATCTCAACCAAGTAACAGGCTTTCTCCAGATAGCCATGAGAATCGTCAAAATTTCAGGGAAGGACCAGGAAAATTAGTGCTTGAAAAAATGCACCAGAGAAGAATCAAACGCCGTGTTAAGGGAATGAGACGATAACATACTACATGCAGATCAAAGGTCTCGTATGCATGCATTTTGAACTACTCTTGATGGTGGAACGCCCAGAAATGCAGATGGCGAGCGATTTGGATAAACTTGCATCATGTCCGTGTCACGCCATACCAAAGCGCGCGAGGAAGGCTTCTAGAGAGTAGCATGAAAGATACCTGGCATGGCTGCAGCAAAACGCTCATAGCTCGCATGGATTACTCAGAAGCCTGTTCACCCAACGAATGGTGATGGAAGTCTCATATGCTGCCACTAGCTTTAGTGCTACGAAACAGCGAGACGTCACTAACGTGCCAAGCAAACTGTTCTATCGCTGTATGTGGAGGTCTTCCAGAATGATTGAATCAGGTATAATTATGCCTCAGTCCGTGAACGTGTTTGGGTGACAGATAGCCCCCATCTTTAATATGCAATGTCGGGGGCATTCCTAGGTATGGCGACATCGCAAGTCCGGCGATCTCCACTTCTTGCTTTACTGTGCCCAGGCGGCCAAGCCGTTGATCCAGTCATGGGATCTTTACAGCCGAAGTTAAGACGATGAATCAGGAAGACTCCATGTTGTTGCGACATCTGTAATGGCACCCTTCAAGGGTTGCAATGCAGGTCTCCTGTAACACGTGATGTAGGATTGAACATATGCGCGCATGTCATATCCTCCTATTATGAAACGTTCTCCGCAGTTTCGTATTCAAGATTAGCTTCACGTAGGGCCGACGTCCATAAGATGACTAACATTGGAGCAGGAATTGGAAGATTGGCCGTAGTATATATGTATGTATATATACATGCAACACTATCTGTGGGATGCCTGATGCTTGTAGTAGTGTTATTCAACAATCAGTTGCCGCCAGGGCCGTAGCTTTGGATGACACTCAATAACAGATTGGCAGGTGTACTATGTACATATTATATAGCATCAACTGGTGGTCTGAGACATGAAATTCGTTGACTTGCCCCCAGCCGCGCCCGGGGCCGCTGCGTGGATCTGGCGCTAGACTCTTTCGAGCGCGCGATTTGATTTGCTCTTCTCCTACGACATAGATAGAATCCTAAGTACATGTTCTATGCCATAGATAGAGACTTATTATAGTAGAACGTAAGTTGACAAACAAGAGGTGCTATTTTAGGCCGTTCAAAAGCTGAACGAGGCTAATACCTGCGATCGCACTCATACGTATACTTATAAGTACACATTTCAGGTATTATTACCGTATATTTAAATATAGAACCTGAGCTAAGGAGAAAGACATCGGGGAAGAAAGTGCCAAGGCCGGCAAGCAGACTCATTAAGTCTCTCGTCCCAACACCACAAGCGTTTTATAGCAACTACCATCTGCAATGATATCGTTCGAACATCAAAAAGCCAAACCTCAAGCTGAGACACTGCTGCACTGTTTAAGCCATCAGACACACTTCAAGGTGTTTTGATAAATGGGTTCCGCGGCGGTAAGGCACAGGGGAGTCACGACAACCTTGGAAGCCACCTGAACCGCCCGGTTCTTCGGCCAACTAATTAGGGACAAAATGCCTTTGACAGTGGTCGTGCCGGTCCACCGACGACGACGCACCTCGCGTCACGATCTCCAGTATTGTGCACGCAAACTCTATCATTCATCTCATGGTCAATTCGATTGTGATAGAGATTGCTCCGCTAGTATATAGATTTGAGGAATATTGCGGTTCCAAGGGTGTATGTAGTAAACAGTTGATAGTTTCCACATCCATCCGGTCCGGTAAGACCAATGAAGCAGCTGTAACGAAACGAGAGTCCATCAACGGCATTGTATGAGTTAGTGTATACATACTACAAAGTGAGTTGGTCAAGAGAAGTCTATCTGACCAACGTGTCCTCGCCGCTAATGGTCGAAAAAATGCCTCAACTCTGTGCTGCCCGAGATGATGTCAGCAAAGTACATAAGTAAACTCACTAATGAAGATCTAGACCTCTACGCTGGTTCAATGAGCAGACACGATGCAATAGAAATACTGTTGGGGCATGGTAGCGCCGCGGAGTGCTTTGCTTGCGATCGCCGCAGGCGTCAGGAAGTTTGTAAGCCCATTCCTCCTGGTCCGAACTTTGGACTCATGATAACAAATGGAACTAGCACGTCAAATTCGCAGCTGCTTGAGCCACAAGATTAGTAGATTCGAGCCTTCACTTTACAGTGAGAGAATGTCCTATGCCGAGCGAACTGATGCCGGATAACAGACTGTGGCCTGAAGTGTGACGATGATGCACGGCGTCTAGCAATTATCCGTCAACGAAGTGCACCTCCTGTGGGCAGACGCAGAGTCTCATTTCTTCCAGCAAGAGTGAAGGACTTGGTGATCCTCTCATAATGCAACAATCCCTTTTGAACTTTTGACAGAGCTCAGGCCTTTACTTTGACCTACCATCAGCTACCGCTACGTCATCTGGAGAAATGCCTACAGATAAATAGAGCAGTGGTAGTGGCATGTGTAACAGTAATGCGCCTGTAGATCCAATTGTTATCGGTATGCCCACGAAGTCTGCTGATAGCACTCCGAAACGATGCAGCCCATTTGGCAGCGGCAACTGGGCTTGCTTCCCCTTCTGTTTTCGGCTTGGAAACTTCTCGCTTAAGATCTATCTCGACTTGCCGCACACTCATTTTGCTTTCTGTCAATACCTTTCCGTCCCGTATCTTGTGCTCGTTGCTAGTGGCCCTCCTTGTCTGGATAACGAAGCGAACAATATGTTATTACGGAGTTTGAGTTATCCTCCCGCGTGGCAGGCATGTCTATCCTGACATCTCTTATCTTTAATTGCCGTGGCGTTTTCAAAACACAAAATAAGTACAACCCAAGTACTCGAGGGGCTATATGACGCCGACTTTGGATCAGTCCGATCACTTTAAGGCATACCAACACTGGACTCTCCGTCTAGGGGCTCATGTAAGCCATGTCCGCATTTCGTTCCTGATAACGAATGCAACATTAAGAGCCAACAGCTCTATCAGCGATGATTAGCATGGATGTACCACACTCCTGTCCAGTGAGAGAGATTAGGACCTAGCCCCATTTGACCGTTTCGGATCGTCATGGTCGGCGTCGTCAGTCATCCCACGCTACAGCAAGCCGCCAAGTCTCGCATTGCCCAAGTGTAACTCTGACTGGCTGTAACTCTACAAGATAATGCCTGCAGAGAAACACGTGGATCAGGTTTGATGCATGCATAAGATACACGACGCGATAAGGCTGAGGCTGCATCATTATCGACATCTCAGGTAGCGCCAGTGGCGCGCTGCTATCACCCTCTGGTAGCCAAACACACTGCGTCATGTTATATGGGGTTGTTTAAGCACGCATTTCCAATAGCACATCCCATGGTGTATGTTTAACACATGCAGGTCGGGATGTCATCGAAGAATCTCGTAAAGAATTAGGTATATATACATGTAAGCTGTTGAGCTTTCGGTGTCTAATGGTATCGCAGGAATAGTCTAAGAATGTTTTTCCTGCCCTTGACAACAAGATTCGCTATCCCCAACAGAACGCCGTTTTGAATGCATCCTCACCGACGTCTCGCGTAACGCCTTCTGATGCTCATACCCAGTAACACCAATTTCGGACTAGACATGACACTCCTTCATTATCCCATTTCGTCCCGGAGCATTGATCGTCAAATCACAGAGACTTCTCGAGCTTAACCAGCTCGTCGAAAGCTTCGTGCCACTTGCGACTTTCTTCCTTTGATGGGCGAGGTAGCGGCTTCCGTCCATGGCCGCCGTAGTTGAAGTGCGACATCAGAGCAGCTTTGGTCCCAATAACACCGCCTTGAATAGCAACCCAATCACCTCGAGCAACCACTGCCTGCATCTTGCGGGCCTCCTTGAGTTTGCCTGCTTCAAACAGCTCACCAAGCTTGATGCAAGCTTTCGGTGCGATGTTGGCGAGACCTGCGATAATGCCAGAACCCCCGCCAATGAGTGTCTGGAGAGTGAAATCAGCAGACCCGCCCATACACATGAAGCCTGATCCTGGCTCTGCAACAGTAGCAGCGCGGGTCGCGGCGGCGACCCTGTTCAGCTTTCCGGTGTTACCGCACGTCAGCTTGACGCCCGTGATGTTGTCATGCTGAGCAAGCTCGATAATGATGTCGGAGTTGAGGTCCATGCCAGAGACAGCACCGGGATAGTTATAGATGATTATTGGGATTGGTGATGCATCTGCAACATCCTTGAAAAAAGTGGTGACAGTGTCTTTGGCAAAGAGGCCTTGGTAGTATGAAGGTGGCAATACCAACGCGTAATCTCCACCAGCCTGGGATGCTTCGTGGCACAATTCGATGACTTCTCTGGTCGATTGCGCGCCACAGCCGACGATGACAGGCATGTCGCTGAATCCGGCGTCATCAAGCGCCTTGCGTGTGGCCTTTGTCACGAGATCTCGTTCTCGGTGTGACAGATGGACAGCTTCCCCGTTGCTACCCTGAGTGGTAATGCCGGCGACACCAGCTTTGGCCAACCGCACAGCATGGCTAGCCGTGGTCTCCAGGTCCAACTGATCCGTGATGGGATCGAAGAAAGCTGGAGTGGGCACGTAGACACCGGGAGTCAAGACTCTACGGATGCCCATGGAATCGACGGAGCCGGATTCGAAGGAGTCGTTGTATCGAGACATATTGTAGATGGCTTGGACAGCAGGTGAGGGTGAAGTGAAGCTTCCAGTTGGAGAGGGAGCGTCATGGTGAGGTGACATTATTTATAGCGGAAGTGGCGATAGTGGAATGTGTAGGGAGGTAATGGCAGGTGGAAGTGAGACAGCCAAAGCTTGGAGACAATTAACAAATCAAGCGTCAAAACAAGTCACGATAACGAGGATGGCAAGCTTACGGTAGGAGCGTCCAAGGCTTATATATATATATATTTCACGATTCATGGCGCGGAGGATGGCCAGCAGTCCAGGACGGGGCTGTGTGGGGGTTCAGCTGACATGAGGTAACGCTCTGTGAGTGGGAAGACAAGAACGAGCGAGGGAGACCTGAACAAGGCGGCGAGTGAGCCGGACTGGAGCAATGCAACAGGATGTTTGGTACATTACACGATCCAGAGGCAACAAAACGGTTTTGGGGGACGACAAGGACAGGGCCACACGGGCAGTGAAATCCGAATAGGAATGTTTTGTGGTACAAAATTAGCCCAAGAGGCGGTGACCACGAGGGTGCGGGGGCCTGGCATGATTCAGGAACAAGTGGCGCGCACGGAGCTGACGGCCAATAGACAACGAGCAATCGAGCGACGCAACAGTGACAGAAGGACTGGGGCAGTTTGCCAATTGCTACTAACAGGTAACATGATAATATCACACAAGTAAGTACGGCATGAATTGATGCGGCAAAGAACTGGGGAACCAGGCACAGGGGGACAAGGGGAAGGGGGGGGAAGAAACCTGTAAAGAACTTCCCAATAGAGGCCTCCGGGTTCGCCTCTGAGAACTGCTCCTTTGTTCGCTAGATCCGAGGGCCAAGCGGGCTGGTGACGATCATGGAGAGAGTTGAGTAGGCGCAACAAAAGGCTACGATAGGCTAAAAGCCGGGGCTTTTGGGGGGAGGGGGAGGTCAGCCCACGGGCACAGCCAAATGCAGTCAAACAGCCCACTAGCAGTCTAGCACCCAGCATATCAATCCGCCCGGGCAGCATGATCTTGCGTCGGAGCCCTCCATCAATAACAATATGCTCGACACTACTGGACAGCACCACTATAACGGATGCAAAAGATGGTTCGTCGTTTGTAGCGTGGGGGTGGGTCTTGCGTCTGCGTCTGCGTCTGTGGTCTTGCGTCTGTGTCTCCAGCATATCCTCGATCTAATATCCCTAGCTTTCTATCTGGGGCTCAAGAGTCTAACGACTCGAAAGTCGAAAACAGAAGCATCCTTGACCTCCGGAAGCCTCGAGTCTCCAGTCCTGACTCCTCGTACTCTCTCCAAGCTCAGCTCCATGGCGCTTACACCAAGCCTACCAATTGACAGAAGAGGCACAGCTATCCAGGATCAGCAATGTCGGGTGATGCTACTTACCTCTTACACACCGCACCGTACGCCTCTGCAGTTCATTCTATCGTGGTGCCAATGACGACGCCTGCTCCAGCTCCTGCGCCTAGTCTTCGTCTTCAGTCCTCACGCATCAACAGGCTCTCGCCGCATGGTCGTCAATCACAGCCAGCTCCTACGCAAGCGCTCGACGTGGCAGCTGGAGAAATGTGCACAGAAGGCTTTGATCGCATCACGCGGCGTCCGGTACAGTCATGGAAATGCTCCCTGGCGTCGTCGAGACCGAGGCCGAGGCCATTTGGGCAATGTTCGGATGGGCATGGAAATACACTTGACGCGATAGGGGGACTGGGACTATACTGAACCCCCACGCTCCACATACATCTACCTTGTCCTTCCCCCGACAGCCACCCCCTTAGCTAGGTAAAGTCAGCTAGGTACCCCAGGAGGTGGCGGAACACCCTAGACTGACTTGTGCTGTGTCGAGGATGACAGCTGCGCACTCACTCACACTAATTTACCGCCCGCTTAAGTTGACTCTAGTACGGAATCTGGACATGACACTCCCTGAAACACGATGACCATCACCACCACCACCACCACCACCACCACCACCACCACTATTACCACCACACTCTTCGCTGATCACTGAGCACTCCATGTCCAAGTTTTCGAATTTTACATTCGACCATCTTGCCGACGGATCTGAATGCTTGGTCGTCCGAGTGAGCGCGAGTCGTAATGTCCACGTTGCCGTTGTCCCAACGCCGCAGGAAGACTCCTCGTGCAGGGTGTCGTGGAACATGCATCGTTGCTCGTGACCCCGTTCGATGCACGGCTACTAGCTACTCACCTGGTCCATTCCATGAGGCAACCCAGGCGCGATGCAAGATATAGCCAGTCTTTGTGGCTTGTGCGACCCGGCGGAGTGGGAAAGATGGCATTGACTCTGCTCATCTTCGGTCTTTGCTGCCGGGCGCCGGTGCCGGATGCCGGGTACCTGAACAGAAGGCGGTCATTCTATCCTCCGCCCGTAAATCTTTCTTCCTGCTTTTTGCAAGGTACCGGCGCGTGGAGGCGTGGAGGGATGGATGGACGCGCAACCATGCAGTAAACAGTATATGTAAATGGAGTCACTCATGGACAAAACCCCCCACGTCGGCTTCTGGTAACGGTATAAGAAGGCTGGTGGAACGCTCATGGACAAGGGTAGTTCCATGGGATCGTACCAATTCTGTCTCCTCTCGCTTGCTTCCACATCGGCATAGGGCTTGGTCGCGCTCCTCACGCCACTGCTACAACTACTTCATCAACATCTGCATCGTACTACATGTTACATCACTACCTAGGCCAAGGTACCGATCGCGGCTCCTGGATGTCGGGCTTCACAATCCCGTCTTCGTGTCATCAAGTCTGATGGGGACGTCGGCATGTGGATCCGTACGCTGCCACACTCTCTACGCCAGCACCATCGCCATTTGGTCTCGTTGATCAACACCATCACCGTTACGACGGTATGTTATGGTATAGCATTGCATGCTATTACCAATCGGCTAGAGAGATCTGCACCTTGTGCTGTTACTCGCTCGTCCCGTCGCGCTATTACCCCACATTTCGATCTTTGACCATCCTAGTGGGGCTCCGGTGCTGCAGCTTAATGACTTCTTTACATGCTGACGCGCATATTCATGCAGACGTCGCATCCCGTTTCCATGCACGCAATCAGCTCGACACGCTTGATTATCATCTTACTAGGCACGAGTCTCCAGCCACGGACTCAATGCCGTCCCATTAATATTGTGGAAGCTGATGGCTTACTTCGGTCTCTTTTGCTCGTTCTCGGCCGAGGGGGCGAGAGGGGCCAGCCTTACACATTACTACTGACTATCGCGTAGGATGTTATCGAGTGTGGAGCTGCCGGGCTCTTATAGGGACAGTCTGATTCGGTGGACAGCATCCTCGTCCGTCCCACAAGGCCTTCTCATGTCATCGAAACCTGGGGTCGTAGCGAGCAGGTATGACTGGGGGCTTTTGTGCGCATGCCGCGGGAGGCCCCCAAGGTCTCGAATTGGACTTCGCATCAGCCACCAGAGCAATGTGGAGACGACCCAGTCTTTGTTCTCGGCTCGAATGGGAAATTTGGACGCTGCAGATACGTCGATATACCAGCGTTGCACGAACTAAGTTTGGCTAAAGCATATCAAGCTCTAATTCAGCTAGCTACATTGCTCTGACTAGTACAGTGGAATGTCCAACCACTCGCCTCGCCTGCTTTTACACCGAACAACAGAACATTGATGTTTCTAGATCCCCTGGCCTCTGGTTATCATTCTGGCGAGCAGAATATCCAAGAGTGCCGCTCGACCAAATCAACTCGTGTCCTGCGTAAAACGAGGGCTGAGCTTGTCGATCGATCTATTCATCCCACGTCTCTCGCCACCACAAGCGGCTCGTTATTCGATGCAAACGTGCTATCAAGATCATCAAAGCAGGAATTGCTCGCGTGGGGCAATAATACCATATTCAGTCAAAAGGGAATCTCTCGGCGAACTATCGGGAGAAGTCAGCCTGCGCTTACTTACTCTGCTGCAACAGGCTGTGGAGCGGCTTCTCTGTGCGACGTACGATGCCTCAGTAGTTCTTTCAGGCGATCACGACGTTCACTGTGGACTTTGAAGCCTAGAGAGCAAGTACCCAGAGTGAGATTCGAGCATTGGGTGTGTACTAACGATAGTGCTTCGCATAACGACAGTACGTGACTCGTAGACATAACGTTTCGAGACTTGAAAGCCGTCAAGAGTGCGTGAACCTGGCGTCGAATACGAATTTGCTCGTCAAACTTAATTTACCTTGTCTCGGCGTCTCTTTAGACGACAGCGCTGCGATGGTATGTCCACACACACACACGCACACACACACACATCTAAGCCCGCCACAACAGAGTTTCCTGACTGTCAAGCTTGATCCATGTACGGAAACAAACGCCATGGCTAACTATCATGGCTCCTTTTCTACTGCCTTCCGCTCCACCACATCCATCTGCCGTATGCCGCCTGACTTCAGGTAGCCCGCCTGCTTATGGGCGCTTGAACTCTCACAGTCTTCATCTCACAAATCCTACACCCCCCCCCCCCCCCCCCCCTACCCCCCTGAGCAATGAATAATCTCATCCCAATACCACGACACTATACCCACCTAACACGCCTCTCACCGGAACTTGCATAGCAGCAGTAGCATCATCATCATCATCATCATCATCATCATCATCATCATCATCATCATGAACATGACCGGCAACATCCACGTATCAATCAATCTATCCAGCTGAGTGTCAGACTTCGTTGTACACCAGGGGGAGGCGTGTCCGCCCTCAGCCTAAAAAGCAGGGCGTCCTCGATGCTCGATATAATTACTCCGTCGGGCAACGCAAGTCCGTTCCAGATGCATTCCTTCTCTCCTACGCTCAAAAAACATTGAGATATCGCCCTTTGCATAGCCTCTCTTTCATGCATACATGCAGTACAGGTTTGAATGGAGAAGGGGGTTCCACAGCGCGTGCTGGCGGCCGAGTAGTCCGTTACACACTCCCCCCCAACACCCCCCCAACGCAGGTTTCCCAATGTAAGGTTTATTTCAGACGTGGGATTGTCGTGCGTTGAGTTGCTTCCCCCTTGCTTGTGTTGTGGTACGTCGCGAGTCTGTCCGTGTTACTTCTAATGCCCGATGTCGGGTCTATTTTTGGGGGTTCTTTGTGTGTATGGGCGTCGGTGTGCTGGCCTGGGTTTGATGGGTGTCTGTTTGTCTGACACTCGCATGGACATGCAAGGGGGTGGATGGTGCTATGGATGGTGCTATGAATCGTCCTGTGTCTGCACAGCCGCGAATCACATGGGCATGGGATAATACGGAGGGAATGTGGATGTTCCGTCCTTGCCGGTTTACTTTCAGTCGAGCATGTGATGTTTGAGTGACTGGGATAGGGGTTATGGTTTGTATTTTGGATCCTTTGTTGGAATGTATTTAATAGGTGGGCGTGTGATGTGTTTTGTTTTATGGTTTGGTTCTGTCTGGCTTTGTCTGGCTCTGTCTGGCCTGTGGAAAAGACGTGGGGACTAGCCAACCGGTAGCAAGACCGCGGATAGGAAACTTGACTTGATATAGCGCCGATCAGCAAGACTCATGGATAGCCAACGGGGCCCGGGGTCGACGGTTGAATAGGGCGTTTGGGAGATTTGGGAAGCTATGGAGATGGGTACGGGTACAGTAACTTCAAATTCGATATAGTCAGGTATATCACGAAATTTGCGAAACGAAGATGTCAAGTATGCACAAACATCTTTACAGATTCAGCCGATCATGTATCACCATGCCAGTGGTCTATAGAAAGGAAGCACGACCGTGCTTGAATCTAGCAAGGTCGCGGGCTATGCTTATGCTGATTTGAATGGATACTAGATGCTCCAGGTCTAGGTCTGATAGAGTGGGAGACCGTGTTGAGATCTGTGGATTGGGTGATTTGGGTTGCTGTGTTGATGATACGGTCATGTCATACCCATCATCACCAATTCAGGTATAGAGTAAAGATGAACCACGTACAGAGTAAACAAAAACTCCGTACAAACGATGACTGCCCATGATAGGAGTTTAGCCCTAATTACTCTACGTAGCTCTCAGTGTAGGAGTCATGCAAGGACAATGGTAGAACGTGCAAGGTGCTGTGTTAGGTGGATGGTGACCGACTGAACACGTGCAGAAAAAGGGGATACTAAGCATGAACCGATATAAACCTCTAATTGTCCTTCGTAAACTTCTGCGAGTAAATTTGACTGCCTGAAGCCGGTTTTATGGTTTGTTGCTTGTTGCTGGTCCTTGTAGGCTTGCTACTGTCTTTATTGCGGTGATGATACTGGTGATTCGTTTCTCCGAGACGTCAAAGTGGGTGTTCGAGTGTCTGAGCCGTTCTGAGTAACCTAATGTGCAAAAGTAACCTAATGTGCAAAAGTAACTGACCATGATGTCTACCACAAGTCTTTTGCTAATGGACGTGGAGGAGTTTGATGTCTGAAATTTAAGGCTACCGTCAGGGTGCAGCTAAAGATAGATTAGCGAGCCTGAGGCCCTGAGCCACCACGTCACGGCAGTGGAGCGCCACGTGCGCCATCCGAACCGACAAAGGACACGCTGCTTCGACCGGACAAAGTGAGGACTGCATTTGCATTTTACGCTCGTTTCTCGATGAACATAATTCCTGTCTGTGGTTCAGCAATCCCTTTGCATACCTGCGCTCTCTTCTATGCTATACTCGACTAGTCAATGAGATCAAGTCTAGGACTAAGCCGCTCCTTCCACCTTAAGACCTTCCGCCTACCAGGTTCACCCCGGCTCAGGAAAGTCTTAGCACTTCAACACCTGGCCTCTTCGCCTCAGGACCCTTTACACCAGAAGATACTGTGACATCTGTGTTCAACAGAGTATTTGCGCTATATATCGCCAATCTGTAAGTGCTGTGTCCTGCTGTCCGTCCCCCGGTACTGCTCACCAACCTTCTGCACCTCTGGGATGCGCTTGACACACTCGCTGACTTTCGGATCCGCATAGCTCACATAGAACGTTCCGTGCACACTCGAGCCCTCGTAATATGAGGAAAGCGGAACAACTCTTCTACCTGGCCGTCTTCTCGCTGCTGGGTACGTCGCACACAGCGTCGCCGCAACTCAACGCACGAGAACCGACAAAGAGCAAGAATGCGCCTCCGAATGTCTGCGATGTAAGCAATGCCAATTCCAGTGACTGTCATTCCCAGCCGTCTGTTCTCGTAGATACCCCCTCTAAACTTGTTTCCGTGCAGTTCGAGCCGGGCGCCATTGTCTCCGATGCTTGTGCCTCTTATTCCACCCTCGACGGCCTCAACGAAGCTCTGAGTCCGTTTGTCACGAAGATCACCCAGGACACCGACTTCTTCTCACACTACCGATTGAACCTGTTCAACAAAAAATGTCCGTTCTGGGATGATGAGAATGGCATGTGTGGCAACATTGCTTGTGCGGTGAACACGTTGGACAATGAAGAAGATATACCCCTTGTCTGGAGAGCGCAAGAGCTGGGTAAACTTGAAGGACCACGGGCAAAGCATCCTGGAAAGAAAGTCAGAGAAGTGTTGAATGAGAAACCGCTGCATGGGCATCTTGGAGAAAACGTAGAAGAGAGTTGCGTAGTTGAGTCGGATGATGAGTGCGATGACAGAGACTACTGCATACCAGAGGATGAACGAGCAGATGCAAAGGGCGATTATGTCAGTCTTGTCGACAATCCAGAGCGATTCACCGGATATGCTGGCCCTGGCGCGCAGCAGGTTTGGGAGGCCATCTACAGGGAAAATTGCTTTTCAAAAGGCAGTCCAGAGGTAGTTGTTCAGACCCCCGGTTCTTCTGGTTCTTCGCTTGGCGGCTTCGCCGCACAGGATCTGCGTCAGGCCCTCAAGGAACAGGGAGTCAAGCAAGGTATCCAATCCGCTATCGCCCACGGCTCTGGATCGGCTCGTGTTGACCCTATAGAATTTGACGACACTTGTCTCGAGAAGCGTGTCTTCCATCGCGTCATCTCTGGAATGCACGCTTCTATATCCACACACCTATGCCATGACTACCTAAACCAAACGACTGGAGAATGGGGTCCGAACTTGGCATGTTACGAGTCTCGCCTTCATAGTCATCCCGATCGAGTCTCGAATCTCTACTTCAACTATGCACTGGTTCTCCGTGCTGTAGGCAAGGTCCGCCAACACATTCAAAACTACTCTTTCTGCTCAGCCGATCCAACACAAGATTCCAAGACCAAAAACCTCGTCCTCAATCTTGCCGCCAATGTGCCCTCAGCTGCTGAGATCTTCGATGAAACAACAATGTTCGCTGATCCATCGGTCATCGATCTCAAAGAGGACTTCCGTAACCGCTTCCGCAACGTCTCGCGGATTATGGACTGCGTCGGCTGTGACAAGTGCCGCCTATGGGGTAAAGTGCAAACCGCAGGCTATGGCGCGGCGCTCAAAGTACTTTTCGAGTTCGACGAGTCCAACAGCGAAAACGATCCGCCGCTGCGTCGCACAGAGCTCGTCGCCCTGGTGAATACCCTCGACCGCCTATCACACTCGCTCAAAGCAATCAAATCCTTCCGCCACATGATCGAAGAGCGTGACGGGCTGGCCCAGACCCCAGACGCCGAGCCCTCACAGCTCCCTCACCCCATCAACGACGACGTTCCGCCCATCCAAAACAAGAAGAAGAAGGCAAAAGTATACGACGACGACGAGGAATGGCGGCCGAAACCCAGACTATACGACCCGGACGAGACATTCACGGAGATGCTGTACGCCGAGGCATACCTGGTCTGGCGCACGTACTGGTACGTGATGCGTCAATGGTGGAATCTGCCCCGCAAGCTGTACGCGATCGGGCTGTGGGAGTTGAGGCGTCTGTATGCCTGGTGGCTTGGGCTCAGTGTGCCGGAGAGGGGCTGGGCGTTTCGGACACCCGACGAGTTGTAGACGTCTGTATAGTACATGTATATATGCACATGAGCGTGGTGGAGCTTGGTAATATAGATAGGTGTTGATGCATGGCTTGGCTTAAGTTAACTTGGTATAGCATGGTATAGCATGGCATTGGCATGGTGTTTTCTTGTGTTTGCTTCAAGGAAAGAGCAATTTTCGCCCCCCGTCCGTTTCTAAGCATAGAGCGCCCTGTGGCTACATTCTACACTCCGATTGAATATACACGGAGGATTGAACGTTTGATTGATTGATTGATTGATAGATTGATTGATTGATAGATTGATTGATTGATAGATTGATTGATTGATCGATAGATAGGCAGTTAGACATGCATATACACACACATAAATGCTTTATATACATATACATATACATATATATACACACACACAAACACACACCTCATCATCTCTTACCCCCCCCCCTGCCTGGATCATTTTCATCACTTGTCCGGCCCCCAACCCCACTTGCTGCGATTTGAATTTAAATTTTTTTTTTCAATCTCAAAAATCACGACTGAATTGGAGAATGAATGGCAAGTGGTTGGTTGGTTGGTTGATTGTCATGATGGAAATTAAATTGGATGGATGGTTGGTTGGTTGGTTGGGGTATATATATATATCATCAGCACTAATTAGAGTCTTAAGAAGAAGAAGAAGAAGAAGAAGAAGAGGAAGAAGAAGAAGAAGAGGAAGAGGAAGAGGAAGAGGAAGAGGAAGAGGAAGAGGAAGAGGAAGAGGAAGAGGAAGAGGAAGAGGAAGA